>NW_026843490.1:0-81593 GCF_019175385.1 Lycium barbarum
TGTCTATGCTGCGGAAATGTATTGGTGACCCTTCCAGGATATTCCTAGTAGATGATCTCAGGTGACGGAGCGGCTATCTTATGACGAGCAGCCGGTGTCTATTCTGGATCGTAAGGGTGAGGAGATTGCGCACTAAGGAAGTGCCTTCTGTCAAGGTTCTGTGGCGCAATAACAACCGGGAAGAGATGACTTGGGAGGGCGGAAGATGAGATGAAGAAGAGATTCCCCCATTTATTCCCTACGCCTCCTATAAATCTAAACTTTGTATTTGTTGTACCAATGAACGGATGGACCATGTGTGCTATTCATAGATAAAAGGGTTTCCCGTTATGCTTGTGAGCCTTCATAAGATTTGTTTAACATTCGGGGACGAATGTTCTTAAGGGGGGGAGAATGTTAGGCCCCGTGTTTCGTACAATTGGAAATCGAGAAATAATTATGACTCGGGTGTTAGAAGGACATAAATTAATTTTTGAGAATATGACTATGTTGGTTATGGGATCTTTAATGTCAAGACATCGGGAAAGGCCAAGGGTAAATTTGGAACTTCGTAAATTAGTTTCGGGAATTTCAAAAACGGGGCATTTTAAGAATTGGGCCCAAGAAATTACACTGCAAATGAAGCCCAAACAAATGAAGGGAGGCCGCCATAGTAGTGGCCCAAGCCCATTTTTAAAGGGGCATGTGCTATGCACATGACCCTAAAGTAGATATATACATGGATTACACTTGAACTTATCACAAAATTAGAAAAAAAAAAATCAAGAACACCCCAAGATAAGGGTTCGGCCGAAGTTGAAAAGAGAAAGGAAAAGAAAATTTCCAAGTTTGATTAGTGATCCAAAAATCTTGGTTTCTACATAATTGTGAGGTACTCAAGGCCCTCTTCAACGGGGTATAATTAGTTTGGCACGAGGACGACGTTTTAGACGAGTCGGGTTTTCAAGAAAAGGTGAGAATTCTTACCCTTTATGTTGTAGAATTGATATGAATATGCTTAGGATTGGAAATAGATGAAAATCCCGTAACTTGGATGTTGAAAAAAAAAAACGTGGGTGTGTGTGTATAGTGTGTTGGCCGTGAGCTTTGGGGTGGATAAAATGGTTTGAATTGATCTTGTTTAAGTTGGCATAATGTGTTGTTGTGATCCTTATATCGTAAATGACTGATTGTTGAATTAAATTGGCGGTGGAAAACGAACTCGGATATTATCGGAAAGTGTATATCCTTGGTATCTTTATGTATATCAATGTATATTTTGGGTGCTAGAGACTTTAGATATGACTTTATAATGATATTGATGAATTCGGAATGAAACGACGTTAGTTAGAATGTTCGTCGTGAATTTTAATGTTTTGAAGAATTATGGGAACTAATGGATTTTTGGTGCAATTTTGTGTATGTCCTTAGATTGAATTTGGAATGTGTTTGACTAGTGTTGGATGGGTAAATGAATGCACTTATGTGAATATAGAATTGGGATTTTGAAATTTTGAATGGAAGTTGCCAACTTAAGAATTATGTAGAACTTTGAAGCTAGGGTGACTTGATTGTTGTTTATATGGTTTGGTTGATGTGTGGGCTGTTGTGGTTGGTTAATTTGAGCCGAGCTACGCCTCGGGGATGTTAGATTTATAGGGGAAATGCTGCCGAAATTTCGGTAGGCAAATATGGAATTAAAGGCAATTTTAAGCCTAAGAATCTCAATTGGTAACTTTGACCATTTGCAGATTTTTGACGAAACGGGACTGGACTTTTGGAAGAGCATACGACGTCTGTGAGGTATGTAAAGCTTCCCACTCCTTTATTTGGCATATCTTAGTATGTTAGGCGAATATGAGAAATTCCGGAGCATTTCTGCTCCTCGAAACCCGATCCACAGAAAAGTTACTATTCATTCAATTCGATTGAAGCCTAAGGGCTCTATTTTGGCTAGAATGCCACCACTCGTCCGAAACCTATCGAAGTGTGGTCGGGTAACCTAGAAACGACCATGTATGACCTTTGGCATATAAATGTTCGTAAAGATAAGTTCGCCACCCCACTTTGACTCGAGGTGGGCCCGCTACCCTGAAACGCCCTATTTGCCTTATGGGGCTATCTTTGTGAATAAAGTTGGATACGATACTTTCGATTGTGAAACTCCCTCCTATGAGATGTATTTTGAATATTATGATACGCTAAGTTACGTTTTGAGTTATACGTACTACTTGGGAATGTTTTGTGAAATGAAACTTTATATCGGCTAAGTATCCGACCATTTTGCATTATGATATGACTTATGCGTTTACTTCGTTTTGGAAAACTATTTTGAAGTACGAATTGCATTGGTTTGCTCACGACTCCGCTCGTGCCTTATTATGACTTCGTTCACCGGTTCCCGGGCCGGTTATGATTCGTGCGCCTTACAATAATTCGGTCGTATGCTGTGTTACGGTTCCCGAGGCTTCGCCATAGGGCCGGGTTCCGATTGGAGTTATGCTGTGATATGGCTCGTGATGCGATACGCTCACCTATGATTATGTTTGTGTTCGGGGATGTACGGAGATTTGAAACCTTCTGGTGTTATGCTGTGTGTGGCGCCAGCGTCGGAGTGGCGACCACGTTCCTAAGCGTTTGCATGATTCATTGCATTATGTATACATATTATGATTTCGATATAGATTTTGATCTACCCATTTGTACTCCACTTTGACATTTGATTTGCTTTCGGTTTTGATCCATATTTCTGTACTCCGTGCTTTACATACTCAGTACATATTTCGTACTGACCCCCTTTCTTCGGGGGCTGCGTTTTATGCCCGCAGGTGCAGATATCGGTGATCCTCCGCAGTAGGCTTCACTTCTTGCTTTTCCGGAGTACTCCTATTTGATCCGGAGTCCACTTTTGGTACAGACTCTTTTTGCTTTGTATATATTCGGTATATTTGACTAATTGGGTACGGCGGGGGCCCTGTCTCGCCATATGTTTTGTTTTGAGTTCGTAGAGGCCTGTAGTCATATATGTGGGGCGAGGGTCCTATGTGTGTTTGTCTGATTCCGTTTTCTGGTCTTAAGGCGGTTTGTTTGTTATGCTGGCCCCAAATGGCCCTTATGCTTATATTTGCACTTTTGACCGGCGATGTCCATTCCGCCGCTCAGTTTGTACTTGATATGATATTTTGATTTGGCACGACCGCTTAAGACATATTTGATATCAATTATGTTCGATATGATTTCGAAAAATTATGAAATAAGTTTGGAGTTGAAAATGAATGTGTGATTCGGTCTGGGTACCCAGGTAGGGTGCCAGTCGCGGCCCACGGGGCTGGGTCGTGACAATGTCCATAACTTTCTAATACTAAACCGGATTGACTTGAAACGTGTTTATGATCCTCAAGTGTCGATTTGTGTTCCTACTGTCACGACCCAGCCTCGTGGGCCGCGACTGGCACCCTATCTGGGTACCCAGACCAAACCGCATATTCATTTACCAAATCCGAGCATATTCCAAAAATTCATAAAAGTCATATCAAACTGAATCTTTATCAAATATGTCTTAAGCGGTCGCACAAATCAAAATGTCATATCAAATCCAAACGGAGCGGCGGAATAGACATCGCCGGTCAGAAGTGCAAATATAAGCATAAGGGCCATTTAGGGCCATCAAAACAAACGGACCGTTTTAAGACCAAAGAACAAAATCAAACAAACATATATAGGACCCTCGCCCCACATATATGACTACAGGCCTCTACGAACTCAAAACAAAGACATATGGCCTGACAGGGCCCCGCCGTACCCAAATTGTCAAATATACAGAGCATATACATAGCAAAAGGAGTCTGTACCAAAAGTGGACTCCGGATCAGAAGGAGTACTCCAAAATAGCAGAAAGTGAAGCCTACAGTGGAGGATCACCAATGTCTGTACCTGCGGGCATGAAACGCAGCCCCCGAAGAAAGGGGGTCAGTACGAAATATGTACTGAGTATGTAAAGCACGGAGTACAGAAATATGGGCCAAAACCGAAAGCAAATCAGATGACAAAGTGGAGTACAAACCAGTATGTCAAAATCCGTATCAAAGTCATATACGTATACATAATGCAAACGAAATCATGCAAACGCTTAAGAACGTGGTCGCCACTCCGACGCTGGCGCCACACACAGCATAACACCAGAAAGTTTCAAATCTCCGTACATCCCCGATCACAAACACAAACATAGGTGAGCGTATCGCATCACGAGCCATATCACAGCATAACTCCAAACGGAACCCGGCCCTATGGCGAAGCCTCGGGAACCGCAACACAGCATACGGTCGAATCATCATAAGGCGCACGAATCATAACCGGCCCGGGAACCGGTGAACGAAGTCATAATAAGGCACGAGCGGAGTCGTGAGCAAACAAATGAAATTCATATTTCAAAATAGCCTTTCAAAACTTAGTAGTCTCATAAGCCATTTCATAGTACAAAATAATCGAATACTTAGTCGATACAAAGTTTCAATTCACAAAACGTTTCCAAAATATTACGTATGGCTCAAAACGTAACTTAGCATATCATAATATTCAAAACATATCTCGTATGAGGAAGTTCCAAAACCGAAAGTATCATATCAAACTTTATTCAAAAGGACAGCCCAATAAGACAAATAGGGCGTCTCGGGGTTAGCGGGTCCACCTCGAGTCAAATTGAGGTGGCGAACATAATTTACGAACATTTAGGGGCCAAAAGTTCATACATAATCATTTCCAAGTTACCCGACCACATTTCGATAGGTTTCGGACGATTGGTGGCATTCTAGCCAAAATAGAGCCCTTAGGCTTCAATTGAATTGAATGAATAGTAACTTTTCTGTGGAACGGGTTTCGAGGAGCAGAAATGCTCCGGAAGTTCCAATATTCGCCTATCACACTAAGACATGCCAAACCAAGAAGTGGGAAGCTTTACATACCTTACAGACGTCTTACGCTCTCCCAAAAGTCAAGTCCCGTCTCGTCTGAAATCTGCAAATGGTCAAAGTTACCAATTGAGATTCTTAGGCTTAAAAATGCCTTTAACTTCATTTTTGCCTACCGAAATTTCGGCAGCATTTCCCCTATAAATCTAACATCCCCGAGACATAGCTCGGCTCAAAATACATCAACAACAACAGCCCACACATCAACAACAACACAAATCATAATCAAACCACTCTAGCTTCAAAGTTCCACCTTATTACCTAAGTTGGCAACTTTTCATTTAAACTTCCAAAACTTCAAATCTATATCCACATCATTATATTCATTTACTCATTCAAGATCATTCAATCACATCCCAAATATATTCCAAACCATATACGAAAGTTCCCGAAATTCATTATTTTCCATATTTCATTCAAAACATCAAAAGTCACGACGAACATTCTAACTTGCGTCGTTTCATTCCGAATTCATTAACATCAACTACATGTCACATTTAAAGTCTTTAGCATTAACGATATACAATGATATACACAAATATACCAAAGGTATATACTTTCCGATAACGTTCCGAAATCATTTTCCAACGCCAATCCAATTCATCAATCAATCATTTATGACATAAAGGTCACAACGACACATTATACAAACTAAACAAGATCAAATTCACACTCCATCTCCTTCCTAAGGCTCACGGCCACAATGCAAAATATACACACACCCATGGCTTCATTCACACATCAAAGTTACGGGATTCTCGTCTATTCTCAATTCTTAACACATTCACATCAATTCCATAACACATAAGTGGAAGAATTCTCACCTTTTCTTGAAAAACCCGACTTGTCGCAAACGTCGCTCTTGTGCCAAACAAATTGTACCCCGTTGAAGAGGGTCTTGAGTACTTCACAACTATGCAAAAATCAAGATTTTTGGAGCAAACACAAGGCTTGGGAATTTTTTTTTTCTCTCCTTTCTCCTATTCGGCCGAGAGCTTTGTTCTTGTGCCCCTTTTTTTTTTTTTTGATTTGATCTTGATTCTTGATAATTCAAAGAGGCTTAAGTGATATATATCCAAATATAGATCATGTGCCATGCACATGATCATTAAAAAGGGCTTGGGCCTAGCCAATATGGCCGGCCACCCCACTAACTTTGGGCCTAGCCAATATGGCCGGGACACGCAGTCTGCTAATAAGCGATTGGATTGTGCGGGACCGTCTGGGGCCGATCAGAGCCCCAGGGTGGCAGGTTCACAGGTATCCAGGGGTCCCAGCCAGGCCAGACCACCCGGGCCCCGTTGTTCTCATTGCGGGAAGTCTCATCCTGGGGAGTGCTATCGAGCGATTAGAGCTTGTTTTTCTTGTGGTGGTCAGGGCCACTTTATAAGAGATTGTCCGCTGGCTAGCGGTTCTGGTAGTGTGGCTCAGCCGACAGGGTCAGCCGCCGGTTCATCATCTGCTCCATCTGTTGCACGCCCGGGAGGGCGAGGTATGCTAGCACCGGCAGGACGCGGTCGAGGCCGCGGTGGCGGTTCAGATTCTAGCGGTCCCTCGAACCGCATATACGCTTTGACTGGTCGGCGTGACCTAGAGAAATCACCAGACGCAGACCCAGGTATATTACTAACCCTTTTTCTGAATGAATATGTGCAATGATAGGTCTGTATTCTAGTATTTTATGCGATGCTCTCTTTCTGCGTGTCAGTAGAAGTAGGGTAAGAATCCGAATCAATGAAAATATTTGAGGCGGCTATCTATGCATGTGGGGGGCGAATATAGGGAGTTTGGCAGGCTAAAACGAGAAACCACATAGCTAGGAGAGCAAACGACCTATTTGGGTCGGAGTGGGACCCGCTACGAAAACTTCCCGAAAAATTTGCTAAGACACCGTTTGGCCCTAAAATTACGTGACAAAGGTCGTGCGGGGCAATTGATGGAATTATATCAGCCCTAACGCGTCAAAATGCATGAAAGTTCCGGGGTTAAGCGTGCTCAAACCAGAGCAATTCTGGGATGGGTGACCCCCTGGGAAGTAATGTAAAGTTTTTCATACGTGAGAGTGCGATAAATATAAATGGAAATTTGGGGTAACCAAAAGGTAAATAGAATGTGTGTGGAGTAATTAGTGCCCTTTCTGGAGTCACGCAGAACGAGGCAGACTAAATGTGCAAAAAGAAAAGGGTACAACACCGCTTGGGAAATTGAACGAATTTGAATAACAGTCAGAGACGTTCGCCAGTAAGGTATTAGTAAATGTGTGTGTGTGTGTGTGTGTGTATATGATTTTCGTTTGGTGCCCATGTGGGTTAAGAGCTGAGACCCGGCAATTAATGTTGTGATAGACGAAAGGTTTTACTAAATCGAATACATGAAGCGAAGCGGGGGGCGACGATCCGAAAGTTGTCAAGGGATAGAAAATCCCTAAGTACATTATAACTCAGTTTAGAATGACGATGTCTGAAAAAGAAAATGAGTATGAAGGGTAGGAAAGATGAAAGATAAACAGTGTGAACAAGTGGAATCTTTGAAAGAGTCGATACGCGAGACGCAAGACAATTTGTGTGACAACTTGGCGAATAAGTTTACCAATAACGGGGAAATTCTCCTGAATTATTGGAGCCTTAATAGGAGCGATTTGATTCTAATTCGACATTCTATCTGTTGTGCTTCTGCACTCCCGATTCCGATAAGGCTCTGTCTAGTACGCCTCTGTATTTCTGAGCTCGATTATGTTCCCGTCTGATGAATCTTTGTGCGTCTGATTCTGGATACGTTTCTGTCTGGCACGCCTCTGTATGTCTAACTCTGGATATAAATCCGTCTGATATGCTTCTGTGCGTTTGATTTTGAACACGCGTATGTTCGACACATTTCGGTCTGTCTGATCACGACTCTGTATGATGCAATTCTGTACATTTGATTCTGATTTCGAATCTGACCGATATGATCTTGTACGTCTGACTCCGATCTCAGATTTGTCTGATATACTTCCGTACCTCTGATGTTGACTATGAATCCGTCTGATATGCTTATATGCGTCTGGCCCTAGTTCTGAATCTGTTTGGCATGAAGTGTCTGGTATGAAGTAAAGTGAGATTACGACGATGTGGTAAGAAACTCAGAAGTGTAACAAAAAAAAAATGATATTGACTATGATGTCTGGAAAGCGTTCGTCCATTACAAGAATATAGCGTATGGTTCGGTGATTACGTGGGGTATGAGAAAATGTATTATGAAGGCATTTGAATCAGTGATGTGAAAAATTTACCCCCCTAAAGTTAGTAAAGAAGCCGTGTCGGAAAATCAATAAAGAACAACTATAAAGAGAACCCTCCCGGAGCAGTATGACGCCCCATAAGGTCGATTCAACATTCGAGGACGAATGTTCTAAAGGGGGGGAGAATGTCATGTCCCGTGCTTTCGTATAATTGGAAATCGAGAAATAAATAAGACTTGTGTGTTATAAGGAAATATTTTGATTTTGGTGAATATGACTATGTTGGTTGTGGAATCATTAATGTTAAGACATCGGGGAAGGCCGAGGGTAAATTTGGAATTTCGGAAATTACTTTCGGGAATTACAAAACGGGACGTTTAATGAATTGGGCCAAGAAAAATTTGAACAAATTGAGGCCCAAAGTCTTGAAGGTGGCCGGCCATATTGGCATGGCCCAAGACCCTTTTAATGGTCATGTGAGTTGCATGTGCCCTTAAGTTGATATATATCCATATGCTTCTTTGGATTATTAAGGAACCAAATTAAAACAAAAAAACAAAAATGAAGAACACCTAGATAAGGCTCTCGGCCGAACTAGGAGAAAAGAAAAAAAAAATTCCTAGCTTGTGTTTGTGGCTCAAAAATCTTGGTTTCTCCATAGTTGTGAAGTACTCAAGGCGCTCTCCGACGGGGTATAATTAGTTTGGCACAAGGACCTCGTTTGCGACAAGTCGGGTTTTCAAGAAAAGGTGAGAATTCTTACACTTTTGTGTTATAGAATTGATATGAATGTGTTAAGGATTGAGAATAGACGAGAATCCCGTAACTTTGATGTATGTAGAAAGCCGTGGGTGTGTGTGTGTTTGGTGTTGGAGCCGTGGCACTTATGAAGTGCAAAGTAATGTGAATTGATCTTGTTTAGCTTGTTTAATGTGTCGTTGTGACCTTTATGTCGTAAATGAACGTTTAAAGAATTGAATTGGCGTTGGAAAAGGATTTCGGATCATTACGGGAAAGTGTATACCTTTGGTGTAGTTGTGTATATCATTGTATGTCTAAGGTGCTAAAGACTTTAAATATGATTTATGGTTGATGTTAATGAATTCGGAATGAAACGACGCAAGTTAGAATGTTCGTTGTGACTTTTGGTGTTTTGAAAGAATTATGGAAAGTAATGGATTTTGGGCAATTTCGTGTATGGCTTGGAATGTATTTGGAATGTGATGGCATAATCTTGAATGAGTAAATGAATACAATAATATGGATATAGATTTGGAATTTTGAAGTTTGAATGAAAGATTTCCAACTTGCGTAGTAAGGTAGACTTTTGAAGTTTGAATATGGTTTATATTGTTTGATGATGTTTGGGTTGTTGTTGTTGATGCATTTTGAGCCGAGCTAAGTCTCGGGGGTGTTAGATTTATAGGGGAAATACTGCCGAAATTTCGGTAGACAAAAATGAAGTTAATGGCATTTTTAAGCCTAAGAATCTCAATTGGTAACTTTGACCATTTGCAAATTTCAGACGAAACGGGACTTGACTTTTGGGAGAGCATACGACGTCTGTAAGGTATGTAAAGCTTCCCACTTCTTCATTTGGCATGTCTTAGTGTGATAGGCGAATATTGGAACTTCCGGAGCATTTCTGCTCCTCGAAACCCGACCCACAGAAAAGTTACTATTTATTCAATTCAATTGAAGCCTAAGGGCTCTATTTTGGCTAAGATGCCACCAATCGTCTGAAACCTATCGAAATGTGGTCGGGTAACTTCGAAATGATTATGTATGACCTTTTGGCCCCTAAATGTTCGTAAATTACGTTCGCCACCTCAATTTGACTCGAGGTGGGCCCGCTAACCCCGAGACGCCCTATTTGTCTTATTGGGCTATCTTTGTGAATAAAGTTTGATATGATACTTTCGATTTTGGAACTCCCTCCTATGAGATATATTTTGAATATTATGATATGCTAATTTACGTTTTGAGCCATACGTACCATTTTGGAAACTTTTGTGAAACGGATCTTTGTATCGACTAAGTATTCGCTTATTTTGTGCAATGGAACGATTTGTAAAACTATTATGTTTTGAAAGACTATTTTGAAGTATGATTTGCATTTGTTTGCTCACGACTCCGCTCGTGCCTTATTATGACTTCGTTCACCGGTTCCCGGGCCGGTTATGATTCGTGCGCCTGACGATAATTCGGCCGTATGCTGTGTTACGGTTCCCGAGGCTTCGCCATAGGGCCGGGTTCCGTTTGGAGTTATGCTGTGATATGGCTCGTGATGCGATACGCTCACCTATGTTTGTGTTTGTGTTCGGAGATACGGAGATTTGAAACCTTCTGGTGTTATGCTGTGTGTGGCGCCAGCGTCGGAGTGGCGACCACGTTCTTAAGCGTTTGCATGATTTCGTTTGCATTATGTATACGTATATGATTTTGATACGGATTTTGACATCCCGATTTGTACTCCACTTTGTTATCTGATTTGCTTTCAGTTTTGATCCATATTTCTGTACTCCGTGCTTTACATACTCAGTACATATTTCGTACTGACCCCCTTTCTTCGGGGGCTGTGCTTCATGCCCGCAGGTGCAGATATTGGTGATCCTCCACTGTAGGCTTCACTCTTTGCTACTTCGGAGTACTCCTTCTTGACTCGGAGTCCACTTTTGGTAAAGACTCTCTTTTGCTATGTATATTCTGTACATTTGACTATTTGGGTACGGCGGGGCCCTGTCTCGCCATATGTCTTTGTTTTGAGTTCGTAGAGTCCTGTAGTCATATATGTGGGGCGAGGGTCCAATGTATGTTTGTCGGTTTTGTTTTTCCGGTCTTAAAGCGGTCCGTTGGTTATGATGGCCCTAAATGGCCCTTATGCTTATATTTGCACTTTTGACCAGCGATGTCTATTCCGCCGCTCAGTTTGGATTCGATATGACATTTTGACTTGTGCGACCGCTTAAGACATATTTTGATATAAACTATGTTTGGTATGACTTATATGAAATTCTGAAATAAGCTTTGATTCGGTATATGAATATGCGATTTGGTCTGGGTACCCAGGTAGGGTGCCAGTCGTGGCCCACGGGGCTGGGTCGTGACAAAAGTGGTATCAGAGCAGTTTGTCCTCGGAATGTCTACAGGCCGTGTCTCGTAGAGTCTTGTTTATCGATGTGTTGTGCACCACATCTATAAACAGGAAGCTACAGGGCATTTAGGATGTTACTTTCTTTGGAATCTTAGATCGTGCGATAGAGCTGTGCTATTAGGGTCATTCTAATCTGACCCGTTATTGTGTTTGCACTGATGCCTCCGAAGAAGGCAACGGCGGCCCAGAAGGGCAAAGCGAGGATGGGAGAGACCAGACAGGCACAGCGATCTACCCGGGCTCGTGTCTATGATTTGCCCGAGGTTGTGCCTCATTCTGAGGGGTCTGCTACACCCCCACTAGTACAGCCTGGAGCAGGACCTTCAGCAGCTCCAGAGGTCCGTGTACCCGCTCCTGAGGCTCCAGCTCCTCAGCCAGGGGCGGAGGATATGACCCTGAGGGAGGCTGTACAGTTGCTGACTACACTAGTAGCAGGTCAGGCTCGCATACGCGGGCGGAGGGACGATGATGACGATGACAGGCGGGACAGCCTGAGAGTTCGGGAGTTTCTATTATGTGGCCCTCCAGAGTTTTTCGGGTCTAAGCCCGACGAGGACCCCCATGACTTTATTCGGGGGATGCGGCGCTCACTGGACTTAGTCAGGGCTTCAGACACCGAGTCGGTCGAGCTGGCTTCGCACAGACTTCGAGATGTTGCTACCCACTGGTACGAGACTTGGGAGTTGTCTAGGGGAGAGGGTGCCCCTCCAGCCACTTGGGATCAGTTTGTGACAGCATTCACCCGCCACTTTCTGCCCCCAGAGTTACGACGGGAGCGAGCTGATCGGTTTTTACATTTGCAGCAGAGGGGTCGAAGCGTTCGTGAATATAATTTGGAGTTTGATTCCCTGGCCCGGTATACACCTGCCGTGGTAGCTGATATGTCTGATCGGATGCATAGATATGTTATGGGGTTGGATCGTTACCTGATTGACGGCTGTATGGCGGTGTCATTGCAGACAGATATGGACATTGCCCGTCTACAGGCCTACGCCCAGGGGATGGAGAACCGGCACCGAGCAGATCGGCCCAGCAGAGAGTATTATGGGAGACGGCCCAAGAGGGCCAGATCAGCGGGGTATTCTGGAGATTCTCGGGGCGGGGAGCCTCAGTATAAGTCCAGTGGATACTTCCCTCCGTTAGGCCGGGACACGCAGTCTGCTAATAAGCGATTGGATAGTGCGGGACCGTCTGGGGCCGGTCAGAGCCCCAGGGTGGCAGGTTCACAGGTATCCAGGGGTCCCAGCCAGGCCAGACCACCCGGGCCCCGTTGTTCTCATTGCGGGAAGTCTCATCCTGGGGAGTGCTATCGAGCGATTGGAGCTTGTTTTTCTTGTGGTGGTCAGGGCCACTTTATGAGAGACTGTCCGCTGGCTAGCGGTTCTGGTAGTGTGGCTCAGCCGACAGGGTCAGCCGCCGGTTCATCATCTGCTCCATCTGTTGCACGCCCGGGAGGGCGAGGTATGCTAGCACCGGCAGGACGCGGTCGAGGCTGCGGTGGCGGTTCAGATTCTAGCGGTCCCTCGAACCGCATATACGCTTTGACTGGTCGGCGTGACCCAGAGGCATCACCAGACGCAGACCCAGGTATATTACTAACCCTTTTTCTGAATGAATATGTGCAATGATAGGTCTGTATTCTAGTATTTTATGCGATGCTCTCTTTCTGCGTGTCAGTAGAAGTAGGGTAAGAATCCGAATCAATGAAAATATTCGAGGCGGCTATCTATGCATGTGGGGGGCGAATATAGGGAGTTTGGCAGGCTAAAACGAGAAACCACATAGCTAGGAGAGCAAACGACCTATTTGGGTCGGAGTGGGACTCGCTACGAAAACTTCCCGAAAAATTTGCTAAGACACCGTTTGGCCCTAAAATTACGTGACAAAGGTCGTGCGGGGTAATTGATGGAATTATATCAGCCCTAACGCGTCAAAATGCATGAAAGTTCCGGGGTTAAGCGTGCTCAAACCAGAGCAATTCTAGGATGGGTGACCCCCTGGGAAGTAATGTAAAGTTTTTCATAAGTGAGAGTGCGATAAATATAAATGAAAATTTGGGGTAACCAAAAGGTAAATAGAATGTGTGTGGAGTAATTAGTGCCCTTTCGGGAGTCGCGCAGAACGAGGCAGACTAAATGGGCAAAAAGAAAAGGGTACAACACCGCTTGGGAAATTGAACGAATTTGAATAACAGTCAGAGACGTTCGCCAGTAAGGTATTAGTAAATGTGTGTGTGTGTGTGTGTATATGATTTTCGTTTGGTGCCCATGTGGGTTAAGAGCCGAGACCCGGCAACTAATGTTGTGATAGACGAAAGGTTTTACTAAACCGAATACATGAAGCGAAGCGGGGGGCGACGATCCGAAAGTTGTCAAGGGATAGAAAATCCCTAAGTACATTATAACTCAGTTTAGAATGACGATGTCTGAAAAAGAAAATGAGTATGGAGGGTAGGAAAGATGAAAGATAAGCAGTGTGAACAAGTGGAATCTTTGAAAGAGTCGATACGCGAGACGCAAGACAATTTGTGTGACAACTTGGCGAATAAGTTTACCAATAACGGGGAAATTCTCATGAATTATTGGAGCCTTAATAGGAGCGATTTGATTCTAATTCGACATTCTATCTGTTGTGCTTCTGCACTCCCGATTCCGATAAGGCTCTGTCTAGTACGCCTCTGTATTTCTGAGCTCGATTATGTTCCCGTCTGATGAATCTTTGTGCGTCTGATTCTGGATACGTTTCTGTCTGGCACGCCTCTGTATGTCTAACTCTGGATATAAATCCGTCTGATATGCTTCTGTGCGTTTGATTTTGATCACGCGTATGTTCGACACATTTCGGTCTGTCTGATCACGACTCTGTATGATGCAATTCTGTACATTTGATTCTGATTTCGAATCTGGCCGATATGATCTTGTACGTCTGACTCCGATCTCAGATTTGTCTGATATACTTTCGTACCTCTGATGTTGACTATGAATCCGTCCGATATGCTTATACGCGTCTGGCCCTAGTTCTGAATCTGTTTGGCATGAAGTGTCTGGTATGAAGTAAAGTGAGATTACGACGATGTGGTAAGAAACTCAGAAGTGTAACAAAAAAAATGATATTGACTATGATGTCTGGAAAGCGTTCGTCCATTACAAGAATATAGCGTATGGTTCGGTGATTACGTGGGGTATGAGAAAATGTATTATGAAGGCATTTGAATCAGTGATGTGAAAAATTTACCCCCCTAAAGTTAGTAAAGAAGCCGTGTCGGAAAAATCAATAAAGAACAACTATAATGAGAACCTTCCCGGAGCAGTATGACGCCCCATAAGGTCGATTCAACATTCGAGGACGAATGTTCTAAAGGGGGGGAGAATGTCATATCCCGTGCTTTCGTATAATTGGAAATCGAGAAATAAATAAGACTTGTGTGTTATAAGGAAATATTTTGATTTTGGTGAATATGACTATGTTGGTTGTGGAATCATTAATGTTAAGACATCGGGGAAGGCCGAGGGTAAATTTAGAATTTCGGAAATTACAAAACGGGACGTTTAATGAATTGGGCCAAGAAAAATTTGAACAAATTGAGGCCCAAAGTCTTGAAGGTGGCCGGCCATATTGGCATGGCCCAAGACCATTTTAATGGTCATGTGAGTTGCATGTGCCCTTAAGTTGATATATATCCATATGCTTCTTTGGATTATCAAGGAACCAAATCAAAAAAAAAAAAAAATGAAGAACACCTAGATAAGGCTCTCAGCCGAACTAGGAGAAAAGAAAAAAAAATTCCTAGCTTGTGTTTGTGGGTCAAAAATCTTGGTTTCTCCATAGTTGTGAAGTACTCAAGGCGCTCTCCGACGGGGTATAATTAGTTTGGCACAAGGACCTCGTTTGCGACAAGTCGGGTTTTCAAGAAAAGGTGAGAATTCTTACACTTTTGTGTTATAGAATTGATATGAATGTGTTAAGTATTGAGAATAGACGAGAATCCCGTAACTTTGATGTATGTAGAAAGCCGTGGGTGTGTGTGTGTTTGGTGTTGGAGCCGTGGCACTTATGAAGTGCAAAGTAATGTGAATTGATCTTGTTTAGCTTGTTTAATGTGTCGTTGTGACCTTTATGTCGTAAATGAACGTTTAAAGAATTGAATTGGCGTTGGAAAAGGATTTCGGATCATTACGGGAAAGTGTATACCTTTGGTGTAGTTGTGTATATCATTGTATGTCTAAGGTGCTAAAGACTTTAAATATGATTTATGGTTGATGTTAATGAATTCGGAATGAAACGACGCAAGTTAGAATGTTCGTTGTGACTTTTGGTGTTTTGAAAGAATTATGGAAAGTAATGGATTTTGGGCAATTTCGTGTATGGCTTGGAATGTATTTGGAATGTGATGGCATAATCTTGAATGAGTAAATGAATACAATAATATGGATATAGATTTGGAATTTTGAAGTTTGAATGAAAGATTTCCAACTTGCGTAGTAAGGTAGACTTTTGAAGTTTGAATATGGTTTATATTGTTTGATGATGTTTGGGTTGTTGTTGTTGATGCATTTTGAGCCGAGCTAAGTCTCGGGGGTGTTAGATTTATAGGGGAAATGCTGCCGAAATTTCGGTAGACAAAAATGAAGTTAATGGCATTTTTAAGCCTAAGAATCTCAATTGGTAACTTTGACCATTTGCAAATTTCAGACGAAACGGGACTTGACTTTTGGGAGAGCATACGACGTCTGTAAGGTATGTAAAGCTTCCCGATTCTTCATTTGGCATGTCTTAGTGTGATAGGCGAATATTGGAACTTCCGGAGCATTTCTGCTCCTCGAAACCCGACCCACAGAAAAGTTAGTATTCATTCAATTCAATTGAAGCCTAAGGGCTCTATTTTGGCTAGGATGCCACCAATCGTCTGAAACCTATCGAAATGTGGTCGGGTAACTTAGAAATGATTATGTATGAACTTTTGGCCCCTAAATGTTCGTAAATTACGTTCGCCACCTCAATTTGACTCGAGGTGGGCCCGCTAACCCCGAGACGCCCTATTTGTCTTATTGGGCTATCTTTGTGAACAAAGTTTGATATGACACTTTCGATTTTGGAACTCCCTCCTATGAGATATATTTTGAATATTATGATATGCTAATTTACGTTTTGAGCCATACGTACCATTTTGGAAACTTTTGTGAAACGGATCTTTGTATCGACTAAGTATTCGCTTATTTTGTGCTATGGAACGATTTGTAAAACTATTATGTTTTGAAAGACTATTTTGAAGTATGATTTGCATTTGTTTGCTCACGAATCCGCTCGTGCCTTATTATGACTTCGTTCACCGGTTCCCGGGCCGGTTATGATTCGTGCGCCTTACGATAATTCGGCCGTATGCTGTGTTACGGTTCCCGAGGCTTCGCCATAGGGCCGAGTTCCGTTTGGAGTTATGCTGTGATATGGATCGTGATGCGATACGTTCACCTATGTTTGTGTTTGTGTTCGGAGATACGGAGATTTGAAACCTTCTGGTGTTATGCTGTGTGTGGCGCCAGCGTCGGAGTGGCGACCACGTTCTTAAGCGTTTGCATGATTTCGTTTGCATTATGTATACGTATATGATTTTGATACGGATTTTGACATCCCGATTTGTACTCCACTTTGTTATCTGATTTGCTTTCAGTTTTGATCCATATTTCTGTACTCCGTGCTTTACATACTCAGTACATATTTCGTACTGACCCCCTTTCTTCGGGGGCTGCGCTTCATGCCCGCAGGTGCAGATATTGGTGATCCTCCACTGTAGGCTTCACTCTTTGCTACTTCGGAGTACTCCTTCTTGACTCGGAGTCCACTTTTGGTACAGACTCTCTTTTGCTATGTATATTCTGTACATTTGACTATTTGGGTACGGCGGGGCCCTGTCTCGCCATATGTCTTTGTTTTGATTTCGTAGAGGCCTGTAGTCATATATGTGGGGCGAGGGTCCAATGTATGTTTGTCGGTTTTGTTTTTCCGGTCTTAAAGCGGTCCGTTGGTTATGATGGCCCTAAATGGCCCTTATGCTTATATTTGCACTTTTGACCGGCGATGTCTATTCCGCCGCTCAGTTTGGATTCGATATGACATTTTGACTTGTGCGACCGCTTAAGACATATTTTGATATAAACTATGTTTGATATGACTTATATGAAATTCTGAAATAAGCTTTGATTCGGTATATGAATATGCGATTTGGTCTGGGTACCCAGGTAGGGTGCCAGTCGCGGCCCACGGGGCTGGGTCGTGACAGTTAGTAAGCGAGGTAAATAGTCTAATTGAGGCCTATGTTATCTTAATTGTAGACTTACAAGTTTGAGGAGTAGAAGTTGGGCGATTGGTGATATTCTAAGGTATGTTAAGGCTATCCTTTCTTTCCTTTGACATGATCCTATGATATGAGCCAACAAGCAAGTAAGCGAGCTTCCATATTACTCTACTCTTAGAAGCATTAGGAGTACTTCAATCTTTGATGTTCATGTACCCCCTTTATGATTGTTCCCTCTGAGCATGGGTCTAATTTTATGTATCCAGTTCTGTATATATAGTTTATTCGTGCATTACATTCATTATATATTTATGTACATTGACCCTTGACCAGAAGGTATTATATACGCAAATATTAGATATATGTGGAGTATGAGAACAGGGATAGGCGTTATACACGCATTACCACCTGATCAGCTGGTGCACCATGATGATGATATGAGAATCGGGCTCCACGTACCGCAGCAATGTATATGATGATGGCCGCAGAGAGGCCGATATGATATGATGGGATGCCATAGAGGCTTAACAGGAGTTATATACACATATATATAGGTATGACCTACATTGATAGGCATAAGCATGCATATTATGCACCCACAGAGGCATTGTCAGTTATACAGATTCATGCAGATACATACAGATACTAGTTCATACAAGTACATGCAAATAGTCATTCCAGCTTATGAGTTCAGATCTTATTCATGATTCCTACATATACATGTTGCTCTTATGCCTTTCATACTCAGTATATTATCCGTACTGACTCCTCGTTGCTCGGGGGGCTGCGTTCATGCCCGCAGGTTTAGGTAGACCGACAGGTGGTCCAGCTTAGTAGGACTTCTATCCAGCAGTGGTCAGTGTGCTCCATTGATCCGGAGCTACAATATATTTTGGTATGCTAGTCTTTTGAGATGTACATGCATATAGGTATGACAGGGCGCTGTCCCATCCTTTCTGATAAGATTCTACCTAGGAAACTTTAGAAAAATAAAAGAACAAGAAAATCAAAATAAAAGGTAGACGAAGAATAGAAATGGAAGAGGATAGATGGATAGATACTTGACCCAAGAGCAAGAAATCTATGGACAAGAAAGGGTATATTAAACCCTAACCCTTCTAATCGGATTTACAAACCCTAGAACCTAAGAAATTTGAATCAACAAATGACTCAAATGAATCAACAAATGAGCAACATTGAATTCGATGGAAATAAACAATTCACTTCACAACTAGGAAGCAACACTTGGTTTGCTAACCAAACAATCTATATTAATCTAAAGCTATCAACTACAATCTCTCATGAGAGTTTCTTCATTCAACATAATCTAATGATGAAAATAACCTATGTCTAGTAGTTATACTAAGAGACTTAAGAGCTAGGCTATTTATTACAAGAATGCCATTAATGACGCAAGGGCCTTGTTTGGCTTGTTGGATATTGGCTAGAAATCCGAAAAAGGCTCCTCTTGCACATATAGCCATCATCCAATCCTCAAGCTTGCAATTGTGACCCTTTTGCATCTATGGCCCTTCTTTGCACGTCTAGCCACATTTCTGTTTCTGTCCCTTTGCGACTCTAGCCACTTTGAGTGTTGGCCTTCTTTCTTGTAGATTCTTCTTTCATTCCACTCCAAGCTACTTTCCATATTTCATAGGCCTTCTTATGGGTCTTGTGTGACTCTCCATGGGTCTCCAAAGATCCTTTGGTCATCCTCCTAGCTTGAATGGATTGGAGTCCTATGCATTGGTCTTCAATGTGAGCCTTCAAGCGAGGTGTGCCTAGTAGGGTCATATCACTTTCTACAGCTTTTATTCTAGTAGAGGTCTGTAGACAATTATATGTATTAGTCGGATGATATAGCCTTGTCAGCTTTTATTCTTTTGTATACAGTATATGTAGCAACCTAGCCGGCTTGCCCTGTTCCTTCAGTATGTATATGTATGTATAGATTGTAAATAGTTTATGATGTCGCCCTCATTTATGAGATCAGTTTGAGTCACTTATGGGCCCTTGATGTTCAATAAAGTTGTTACACCTCGTAGTTTCTGTACGTTGAGACTCATTAGGTGTTAGCTATCTAACTGCAGATGCCGAAGTTATTGTCGAGAAGATGCAAGATCATAGGTGTTCATGTTACAATTACAAGAGTCCGAGTTCGCCTAACAGGTTATAGAAGGACTGGAAAACAAGCGAACTAAGGAAATTAAGCTTCTGAGGCTTTGAAGGAAAGTTGGGCAAGGTTTGGTATGAAAGTTTTGATCTAACCGGGAGAAAGAACATCTTTTAGTATAGTTAGAGTTTTAAAGTGGAAATAAAGTCTAAAGTGGAGTTTGGGAAGTCTAATTTCCAACGCAACAAGCCGCTTCTCAATAGGACATCGGGGTAACGAAATATGGGTGTTACAGTCAGGCTGGCAGACTTAGAAAATGGTCTGCACGAACGCGCTGAGCAATTTTGAGGACCAAGTTTGGGATTAAGGTTATATGATAAGAATGCAATAATAACCTATATCTGACATTTGGATACCATATGGGGTGAATTGGTTCATATGGCGCTTGATGAAAAGCCTTCGTTACTGTAAGCTAAGTGGGGCCCACATGTCGGGGTTTTATAAAGGACATATGAAGAGATATATGGGTAGTACATGGAAAGTTGAGCAAGTCCTAAGAAGGGCCGTTAAGCCAAATATGGGCATAGGCCCTCCAAAAGGATTTAAGGAAACATTTTCGAGTGATCTGACTTGGAGAGGCCAAAACGACATTATAAGTTTGGAATCTGGAAAAACACCAAGCATGAAAGTTGTAGATAATTGACAGAGCCTTCCAACCATAGGTCGTGGGCCCTCACACAATATTGGGATCAAGAGTTATGACCTTTTTACTGAACGAACATCCAGTTAGAAAATTTAGACCTACGCGAACCTGGACCGTTTTAAAAAGGGGGTTACCCCCCATTTTCCAGCCAAACACACACAAAAACATCCCAAACTCTCTAGAAAATTCCCCAACCTTCCCACACCCACTTTTTAGCCCAAACCATGTATAATTTTCAAATTCCGATCCGGATAGCATATAGTTATTGTTGTAGAATCATACAACGGTGTGTTGTGGCCTAAACTAAGGGTGGAAAGTGAAGATACAACGATATTAATGGGAGAAAGGTATGGATCTCTTCCTATTTATGTTGATATTGACTTATTTACAAAGATAGAATGGTTAAATGGTTGTATAGATAATTGATTAGTTATGGAAGTGGGAAAACAGCGTGAGGGCTGTTTTATGGAGTACTTTGATATGGGAAATGATATTATTGATGTTGGTATTGTTGTTGTTTTGTTTTTGTTGGTTGATGAACTAGGAATTCGGGCTAGGCACATAAACAGGGGAGATGCTACCAGATTTTCGATAGGATATAGAATAGTTTAATTTGAAACTTGGAATAAGGGTGCGATCAAGAGGCTAACGTTAGTGTAAATACTCTTAAATGTAGACTTACGAGCACGGACGCATAAGCGTAGCCAATAGGAGGTTGAACAGGTATGTTAAGGCTCGTCCCTTTCTTTAAAAGGCATGATTCCTATGATTATAATTCCATAAATGTTTTCATAGCCTCCTTACTCCCAAAAGTTAGATGTTTATGATTCCAAGGCCTGATTTCTTATCCTCATGACGCGTAAATGTTTTCCAAAGTGTCCGTATTTTTCCAAAACAGGGGTTTATGATTTCGTAAGCCCTTATGTCCCCGATGGTGGACATGTTTTACCATGATGTCAATGATGCCCAAAAAATGGGAATATTTTCCTACGATAATCATGATGAGGAGGATTCTATGTTTAAAGGTCCCAAGGCTATGTTTTCAATGACGATATAAGAATGTTGAGCTATTTCCTGGTTTCTCAATTTTTTTTATGGATGATGACTATTGTTAAAGATTCCAAAGTATATGAATTGATGCCTTACAAGATTTACGATCTTGTTTTATGTCTTCTCTTAATGCTATTATTCATTGATAATCTCACCTTATAATAATCGTCCCTTCAAGTTGAGACACGACGATCATGATTATTCCATAATATAATCGGAGGTTACCGACCTTACGTCACTCCGATAGATACACGACTTTCTTTGGGCTCTCCTGCATGGTGCTTATATGATATATGTATATGTACATGGGGAATATGGGAAAAAGGGGTGAGCGTTATATACGGGTAACCACCTGATCAGTTGGTATAATATGACATGATATCATCCCGGACGCGGGACATATGTGGTTACATGAATCGAAGCCGACGTTGTTCGGCAATATGATATGTTCTATGTTCCATATATATGAACAAGAAATGTTTTTCCAAGAAAGCTAAGCATGCATGGCATCCTTCCTAAGAGGAACTTATATGTACAGGTCACTCTTTTATCTTACAATATGCTCTACATTTCCATTATATTATTATTCATGCTTTGTACTCCTTGCTACGTTACTGTTCATGCCTTACATACTTGGTACATTACTCGTACTGACATCCCTTCTTGTGGACGCTGCGTTCATGCCCGCAGGTAAGCAGGTAGATGCGCCTGATCCCTAGGAGCTCCGCCAGCGGTACCTTGCGAGCGCTCCAGTTGTTCCGGAGCTTCAATTTATCGGTAGTACTTTTGTGTACATATTTGGGCATGGCCGAACCCGGCCCCTCCTTGTGAATATATGTATCTTATCTATAGGCTCGTAGACAGATGTGTATAGTCAGATGTTTCACAGTCTTGTTTGTCCTTGTCGTTGTGTAATATGCTAGTAAAGTTTATTGACATTTGTTTACGAGTATGCTATTGATGACTGTGTTAAGTAAAATATGACAGTATCATCCATATGGCCCACTCAGCAATAAGAATAGAATACGAGATACGAGGTGCCCGGTATAGTAGTATTGGGTACCGGTCACGACCTATAGTGGGGTCGTGACAAAAGTGGTATCATAGTAGTTCGTCCTAGGGATTGTCTACGAGCCGTGTAAAGTAGAGTCCTGTTTATGGGTGTGAAGCGCGTCACACTTATAAACAGGAGGCTGCAGGGCATTTAGGAATAACCGACCTTCTTTGTACTCTAGATCGTGAGATAGAGCCATTTTACCAGGCTTCCCTGTTATTTTCTTAATCGTGTGTTATGATTTCTACAATGCCTGTGAAAAGAAAAGCTACGGCGGCCCAAAAGGGCAAGACGGTGGCTGGAAGAAGAGTTGAACGGGTGCCACCGGTGAAGGTAAAAGAGGCCGAGTCTCATAACGAAGTCCCTTCTCGGACTTCTCATACTCCAACCCCAGTACCTCCAGTTCCACCGCCAGCAGCTTCGGGCCAGCAAATAACAGAAGCTATTCAGTTGCTAACCCAGTTGGTTGCCGCGAAAGCTCAGCGGCAAGGTGCAGGCCCAGGTGACAGGGCGATGAGTGAAAGAGCCCGTGATTTTATCAAGTTGAATCCCCCGGAGTTTTATAGGTCGAAACCCGATGAAGACCCGCAAGGATTCATAGACGAGATGCTGAGGACGCTGCGGATAATACATGCTTCGGATATGGAGTTAGTAGAGTTGGATTCATATAGATTGTGGGATGTAGCTGTTCAGTGGTACAAAGCTTGGATATCTTCGAGGGAAGCGAATGCACCTCCCCCAGTTTGGCAGGAGTTCACCGAAGCATTCCTGCGGCATTACTTACCACCGGAGGTTCGACGGGCCCGAGCCGATATGTTTCTGAATCTCAAACAGGGGAATATGAGCTCCTGGGAATATAGTCTCCATTTTAATTCTTTAGCCAGGTATGCCCCAGCCATGGTGGCTGACATGGGGGATCATGTGCATCGATTCGTGAGTGGGTTGGAACCACATCTTGTTAAGGATTTCTTGACGCCTTCACTCCAGGATAGGATGGATATCGCTCATATCCATGCCCACGCCCAAAACCTAGAGGAACAGCAGCAACCGCAGAGAGGTGAACGTTATTCTAATAGGGGGCTCAGAAAAAGGGCCAGATCTTTCGGAACTAGAAGTGAGTATAGAGGGGGATAGACACAACAATATTCCAGGTATTCAGGCCAATCAGTGGCTAGCGCACCTCCTCAATTCGCGAGTAAAATATTTGACCATCCTATCTACTCAGGACCAGGCCAGAGTTCCAAGGCTTCAGGGTCCCAGTATAGAGCTAAGTCCAGTAGGACGAGGCCACCCCTACCACGGTGTACTCGGTGTGGCAGGCCACACTCTGGACAGTGCTACCTAGATATAGGTGCTTGTTTTGCTTGTGGTCAGATTGGCCATTTGATGCGGGATTGTCCACTGAGGAAGGATGGAGACAAGGCTCAACCCGCCGGATCGATAATTGATTCATCATCATCCGTCCGCCATCCTGGATAGACTTACCAAGCTTCAACAGGCCGAGGTCGAGGCAGAAGAGGGGCACCCAGTTTGGGTGGTCCTCAGAACCGTATATATGCGTTGGCGGGACGACAGGACCTTGAATCTTCCCTAGACGTGGTAACAAGTACACTATCAGTATTCTCCTATGACGTGTATGCATTGATTGATCCAGTTTCTACTCTAGCATATATCACTCCTTATGTTGCTAACCGCATTAGGATAAAACCGTAACCAATTATACCTTTTGAGGTGGCTACACCTGTAGGAGACCTAGTAGTAGCTAGGCGGGTATATAGGGATTGTGTGATCGTAGTTTCCGATCGCCGTACTACTGCTGATCTACATGAGTTGGAGATGCTAGATTTTGATGTTATTATGGGCATGGACTGGCTTGCCTCCTGTTATGCTAACGTTGATTGTCGAACAAAGGCGGTCTGATTCCAGTTTCCAGGGGAACCAGTGTTAGAATGGAAAGGAAATACGGCATCTTCGAGGGGTCGATTTATCTCCTATCTAAAAGCGAGAAAGATGATTGGAAAGGCTACATTTATCATTTGGTTCGAGTTCAAGACATAGGAGTAAAACCACCAACCCTTCAATCTGTCTCTGTGGTGAATGAATTTCCAGACGAGCTTCCAGGTTTATCGCCAGAGCGGGAAATTGAGTTTACTATTGATGTGTTTCCTGATACTAAGCCCATATCTATTCCCCCATATCGAATGGCCCCTGTTGAATTAAAGGAGCTAAAGGCGCAATTGAAGGATTTACTCGAAAAAGTCTTTATTAGGCCAAGCTCGTCGCCATGGGGAGCGCCTGTGTTATTTGTGAGAAAGAAAGATGGTTCCTTAAGGATGTGTATCGATTATAGGCAATTAAACAAGGTAACCATAAAGAATAAGTACCCCCTTCCAAGGATCGATGATTTATTTGACCAGCTGCAGGGTGCCAAATGGTTCTCGAAGATAGATCTAAGATCAGGGTATCACCAAGTGAGGGTAAAGGAAGAGGACATTCCAAAGACAACTTTCAGAATGAGATACGGTCATTATGAGTTCCGGGTAATGTCATTTGGCCTAACCAACGCTCCAACGATATTCATGAACTTGATGAATAATATATTCAGGCCTTTCCTAGATTTGTTCGTGATCGTATTCATTGATGACATTTTGGTGTATTCCCAATCAGAGGCGGAGCATGCAGACCATTTGCGTACCGTTCTTGGAATCCTTCGAGCTCGGGAGTTATATGCCAAATTCTCAAAATGTGAATTTTGGCTGAATTCTGTGACTTTTCTGGGTCACATTATTTCCGCTGATGGTATACGGGTAGATACGCAGAAAATTGAAGCTGTGAAGGATTGGCCAAGGCCTACAACACCTACAGAGGTCCGTAGTTTCTTGGGTTTGGCCGGTTATTATAAAAGGTTTGTAGAGGGGTTTTCTTCCATCGCAGCACCATTAACGAAGCTGACTCAGATAGCGGCTAAGTTTCAGTGGACGGATGCATGTGAGCGCAGCTTTCAGGAATTAAAAAATAGGTTGACTTCGGCCCAGTCCTAACACTCCCCGAAGGATCGAAGGGCTTTGTTATTTACTGTGATGCTTCAGGTGTCGGGCTAGGTTGCGTGTTGATGCAGCATGGCAAAGTAATTGCTTATGCCTCACGACAGTTGCAGAAACACGAGAAGAATTATCCAACCCATGACCTAGAACTGGCCGCGGTTATTCACGCACTAAAGATATGGAGGCATTATTTATATGGTGTCCATGTGGACATTTACACAGATCATAAGAGCCTACAATATATCTTCAAACAGAAGGAGTTGAATTTATGCCAAAGACGGTGGCTAGAGCTGCTAAAGGATTATGATGTTGACATCCTATACCATCCAGGGAAAGCAAATGTTGTAGCAGATGCTCTTAGCCGTAAATCTATGGGCAGCTTGATGGATGTACAACCAGAAAGCAGGGAGATGGTTCGTGAGATTACCAGCTAGCTAGCCTTGGAGTCCGTTTGGCTAGTTCTGGAGATAGCGGAGTTTCTCTCCGAGGAGTTGCTGAGTCCTCTATCATAGAAGAGGTAAAGAGACGTCAGTACGAGGACCCTGTTCTGGCACGGTATAGAGATACAACTCTTCAAAAGGAGGAGACCCCATTTGAGGTGACACCCGACGGAGTACTACGGTATAGAGGCAGATTATGTGTGCCTAATGTTGCCGAGCTATGATGACAGGTCATGGGTGAGGCACATTATGCCCGTTATTCTGTACATCCAGGGTCAACAAAGATGTATCATGACCTCAGATGCTTATATTGGTGGGATGGCATGAAAAAGGACATAGCGGAGTTTGTTGCCCAATGTCCAAATTGCCAACAAGTTAAAATAGAGCTTCAGAAGCCTGGAGGATTACTGGAAGCTATAGAGATCCCCACCTAGAAATGGGAGGCAATTAATATGGACTTCATTACAGGCTTACCTCATTCCCGGCATAACTATGATTCTATATGGGTGATAGTCGATAGACTCACGAAGTCCGCTCATTTTCTGCCAGTCAGAACGACGTATTCAACAGAAGATTATGCAAAATTATATATCAAAGAGATAGTGCGACTTCACGGGGTTCCAGTGTCTATTATTATGGATAGATGAGCACAGTTTATAGCCAACTTCTGGAGATCCTTTCAGGAAGGTTTGGGAACGCAAGTGAAACTCAGTACAGCATTCCATCTGCAAACCGACGGGCAGGCGGGGTGCAATATCCCAACCCTTGAAGACATGCTAAGGGCATGCGTGCTAGATCTTGGAGGCAATTGGGACGATCACCTACCCCTTATTGAATTTGCGTACAACAATAGCTATCACTCTAGCATCCAAATGGCCCCATATGAAGCTCTGTATAGGAGAAAGTGTAGATCGCCTATTGGATGGTTCGAAGTAGGAGAGGCACAGTTGGTAGGCCCAGATTTGATTCAGCAAGCGATAGAAAAGGTCAAGCTTATTCAAGAACGGCTACTAACAACTCAGAGTCGTCAGAAATCCTATGCGGACAACTGTCGGCGAAAATTGGAATTCAAAGTCAATGATTGGGTGTTCTTGAAAGTATCACCGATGAAAGGGGTGATGAGAGTTGGTAAGAAATTGTGCGAAAAGTAGGCCAAGTAGCATATGAGTTAGATTTACCTCCAGAATTAGAATCAGTCCACCCAGTATTTCACGTATCCATGCTACGTAAGTTTGTTGGAGATCCCTCCAGGATTGTGCCTATGGATGATGTACAAGTCACGGAGAAATTGTCCTATGAGGAAGTACCAGTTGCTATTTTGGATAGGCAAGTCCAAAGGCTTAGGACCAAGGACGTAGCGTCAGTCAAAATCCTGTGGAGGAATAATAACAAAGAAGAGATGACTTGGGAAGCTGAGGAAGAAATGAAGTCTAAGTACCCGCATCTATTTCAACCTCCCAATGATATGCAAACAGAGCCTTCAGCAACCTCAGGTATGTAATATTTCTCCAAAATGATTCTTTGACCGAATTTTGGGTTGTTATGACAAAACAATAGTGGTACCATTATAGAAGAAACTCTGGTAAATTTTTAGTTCCTTAAAAGTCTGACATTCGAGGACGAATGTCCCTAAGAGGGGAGGAATTGTTACACCTCGTAGTTTCTGTACGTTGAGAATCGTTAGGTGTTACTATCTAACTGCAGATGCCGGAGTTATTGTCGAGAAGATGCAAGATCATAGGTGTTCGTGTTACAATTACAAGAGTCCGAGTTCGCGTAACAGGTTATAGAAGGACTGGAAAACAAGCGAACTAAGGAAATTAAACTTCTAAGGCTTTAAAGGAAAGTTGCGCAATGTTTGGTATGGAAGTTTTGATCTAACCGGGAGAAAGAACATCTTTTAGTATAGTTAGAGTTTTAAAGTGGAACAAAAGTCTAAAGTGGAGTTCGGGAAGTCTAATTTCCAACGCAATAAGCCGCTTCTCAATAGGACATCGGGGTATGAAAATACGGGCGTTACAGTCAGGCTGGCAGACTTAGAAAATGGTCTGTGCGAACGCGCCAAGGAGTGGCGCGAACGCGCAGAAGGCCAAGGGCAACCACAGCACGAACGCGCCACCAGAAGGCGCGAACGCACTGAGCAATTTTGAGGACTAGGTTCGGGATGAAGGTTATATGATAAGAACGAAACAACAACCTATATATGACATTTGGAGACCATATGGGGTGAATTGGTTCATATGGCGCTTGATGAAAAGCCTTCGTTACTGTAAGCTAAGTGGGGACCACACATCGTAGTTTTATAAAGGACATATAAATAGATATACGGGTAGTACATGGAAAGTTGAGCAAGTCCTAAGAAGGGCCCTTAAGCCAAATATGGGCATAGGCCCGCCAAAAGGACGATTTAAGGAAACATTTTCGGGTGATCTGATTTGGAGAGGCCAAAACGACATTATATGTTTGGAATCTGGAACAACACCAAGAATTAAAATTGTATATCATTGAAAGAGCTTTCCAACCATAGGTCGTGAGCCCTCACACGATATCGGGATCAGGAGTTATGACCTTTTTACTGAACGAACATCCAGTCAGAAAATTTAGACCTACGCGAACGCGCCCAAAGAGGGCGCGATCGCGCTGAAGGTTTTGTATGTCGGTCCAGGCAGAACCTGGACCGTTATAAAAAGGGGGTTACCCCCCATTTTCCAGCCAAACACACACAAAAACATCCCAAACTCTCTAGAAAATTCCCCAAACCTTCCCACACCCACTTTTTAGCCCAAACCAGGTATAATTTTCAAATTCCGGTCCGGATAGCGTATAGTTATTGTTGTAGAATCTTACAGCAGTGTGTTGTGGCCTAAACTAAGGGTGGAAAAGTGAAGATACAACGATATTAATGGGATAAAGTTATGGATCTCTTCCTATTTATGTTGATATTGACTTATTTACAAAGATAGAATGGTTAAATGGTTGTATAGTGAATTGATTAGTTATGGAAGTGGGAAAACAACGTGTGGGCTGTTTTATGGAGTACTTTGATATGGGTAATGATATTATTGATGTTGGTATTGTTGTTGTTGTTGTTGGCCGACGAACTAGGAATTCGGGCTAGGCACATAAACAGGGGAGATGCTGCCCGATTTTCGATAGGATATAGAATAGTTTAATTTGAAACTTGGAATAAGGGTGCGATCAAGAGGCTAACGTTAGTGTAAATCCTCTTAAATGTAGACTTACGAGCACGAACGCATAAGCGTAGCCAATAGGAGGTTGAATAGGTATGTTAAGGCTCGTCCCTTTCTTTCAAAGGCATGATTCCTGTGATTATAATTCCATAAATGTTTTCATAGCCTCCTTACTCCCAAAAGTTAGATGTTTATGATTCCAAGGCCTGATTTCTTTTCCTGATGACGCGTAAATGTTTTCCAAAGTGTCCGTATTTTTCCAAAATAGGGGTTTATGATTTCGAAGCCCTTATGTCCCCGATGGTGGACATGTTTTACCATGATGACAATGATGCCCAAAAAAATGGGAATATTTTTCTACGATGATCATGATGAGGAGGATTCAATGTTTAAAGGTCCTAAGGCTACGTTTTCAATGACGATATAAGAATGTTGAGCTATTTCCTGGTTTCTCAATTTTATTTATGGATGATGACTATTGTTAAAGATTCCAAAGTTTATGAATTGATGCCTTACGAGATTTACGATCTTGTTTTATGTCTTCTCTTAATGCTATTCTTCATTGATAGTCTCACCTTATAATAATCGTCCCTTCAAGGTGAGACATGACGATCATGATTATTCCATAATATAATCGGAGGTTACCGACCTTACGTCACTCCGATAGATACACGACTTTCTTTGGGCTCTCCTGCATGGTGCTTATATGATATATGTATATGTACATGGGGAATATGGGAAAAAGGGGTGAGCGTTATATACGCGTAACCACCTGATCAGTTGGTATAATATGACATGATATCATCCCGGACGCGGGACATATGTGGTTACATGAATCGGAGCCGACATTGTTCAGCAATATGATATGTTCTATGTTCCATATATATGAACAAGAAATGTTTTTCCAAGAAAGCTAAGCATACATGGCATCCGTCCTAAGAGACACTTATATGTATAGGTCACTCTTTTATCTTACGATATGCTCTACATTTCCATTATGTTATTATTCATGCTTTGTACTCCTTGCTACGTTACTGTTCATGCCTTACATACTCGGCACATTACTCGTACTGACGTCCCTTCTTGTGAATGTTGCGTTCATGCCCGCAGGTAAGTAGGTAGACGTGTCTGATCCCTAGGAGCTCCGCCAGCGGTACATTGCGAGCGCTCCAGTTGTTCCGGAGCTTCAGTTTATCGATACTACTTTTGTGTACATATTTGGGCACGGCAAAACCCGGCCCCTCCTTGTGAATATATGTATCTTATCTAGAGGCTCGTAGACAGATGTGTATAGTCAAATGTTTCACAATCTTGTTTGTCCTTGTAGTTGTATAATATGCTAGTAAAGTTTATTGACATTTGTTTACGAGTATGCTATTGATGACTGTGTTAAGTAAAATATGACGGTATCGCCCATATGGCCCACTCAGCAGTAAGAATAGAATGCGAGATACGAGGTGCCCGGTATAGTAGTATCGGGTACCCGTCACGACTTCTAGTGGGGTCGTGACAAAAGTTCAGATATGAGTACAGAGGTGTTTGGTCACTAGAGGTCAGGCACTCGTCACGACTCATCGGTTTGGGTCCTGACGCCTTTCTTTTATTTTTGCACGATCCTTATCATATTGTTACACCTCAAAAAATTTTCGTGAGCCAACAATTAATAGACCAACGAAGGGCATGAGTGTGCGATGTTTTATTAAGTAGGGAATGACTATTTATGAACTTTGGAATTAAGAAAGTTTTAGAATTTCATTTCAGCCAGTGGTCGTAAAATGGAATACGGCCCGTAAAGTGATTTACGGACCGTAAAGTGCCATCGTCCTTCAACATTTCAAAAATTTCAACTTTCTGTCAAATGCTTCAAATGGTTAAAAACGACTTGGAATACGAACCGTAAATTGAAATACGGCCCGTAAACTGAGTCGTAAACTGCCATGATCTTCAACTAACCTTTCTGTTTCTGATATGCTTAAATACGGTCGCGAAGGACGGACTAAAAATCAGTATACGGCCCGTAAAGTGAGGTTTACGACCACTGTGCTTTTCGACCACTGTTCATAAAAATAAGATTTTAGCTATTAAAAAGGAGGGACCCAAGTTCATTTTCTCATTTCATCTTCACGAAATTCCTCCCTAGAAATCTCTAGAATACTCCAAACACTTCAACCACAAGAATACCAAGGAAATCATCAACACCAAATCTATGAAACAAAGTGTATGAAACCTAACTGGAAGTCATCTCCTTCAACAAATTCCAAAAGAGGTGAAGAAGGGTTTTGCTGCTAAAGAAGTGATTCCACTATAGGCTTGTTCCAACATCATCTAAGGTATGTTTCATAACTTTATCATGTCATTTAAGGTATTGGAAAGCTAAGATGCTTGAGAACATAGAAAATGGGCCATTACTGAGTGAATAGTGTCACAATATAATAATAGTTGAATGTAATCATGAACGTTGATATGTTGTGATGATGAATACGTTATAAATGGCGTATAGACCATGGAATAGGTGTGAAGTAAGCAAAATTATGATGATGATCTAAAACCATTAAATGTGGAGAAATTGGAGAAAAATGGTGGATTTTGCTAAATATAGATAAGTGATGAATGTTGATACGATATTGTGAGTGTTGTTGTACATATTTGGGAGTTGAAATAAAACATGGGAAAAGTAGTAGAAACAAAGGAAATGCTGCCCAATTTTCTCTAGAAATAACGATGCGTTCTTATGGTCGATTGACTAACTATAATGCGTATTCTCTCGTGAAGGTAACAACGTGATATTAAAGGAGAACAAGTGAACGATAGCTTAGATAAGTGACAAAGGTATGTGAGGCTAGTCCTTTTCTTTCTATGGCATGAATCCCATGATATGATTCTTTTCCCTTTCCATGATTCTCCTATACTCCGGAAAGCCAAGAGCCTAAGATCATGAATAGCTATATGAGTCAAGAGATATGATATGGCGTTCGTAAAAAGTAAATGATGTTGTTCCTTGTATACACTCACCTTACATACTAATCCCTTCAAGGTGAGGTAGAATGCTCATATATGTTCGTAATGGAATCGAGGGTTCACGACCTTACGTCACCTCGATACAACACAGTTGTTCTAGAGTCCTTATGCATGCCCGATGATAAGCACATTATGATAAGCATATTATTATAAGTATTTTATAATAAGCATGTTATCATCACATTACACCGGGCCTAGTTGGCTGGGCAGTCACCGCGAAAGCGGGCAGCTATACGATACACCGTGGCCAATTGGCATGGGCAGACACCACTAGTGGGCGGCATGAGATGGTGCCCCGGACACGGGTGGCTTGGACGCGGACCAATGTTACTGATTATCACACCGCACCTTTATGGTCGGGCAGTTTACATATATATACATATGATATGCATACATGAGATGATGATAAGCACAAAAGTAAGTCAGCATGCATTACTTTTCATATGATTCCCAGTCAGGTACAGTTGCTCCATACTTGATGTATCCTTTACTTTCTTGATGTGTTGTTTTTGTTCATGCCTCTCATACTCAGTACAACATTCGTACTGACGTCTGTTTTCTTTGGACGCTGTGTTCATGCCCACAGGTAGACAGAGAGACGAGCTCGATCCGGATTCTTAGGAGCTGTCAGCTGATTGAAAGCACTCCATTGTTCGGAGGTGCTTATGATTATCCTTTTAGTACATATGTTTATTTTGGGCATGACGGAGTCTTGTTCCGTCTACATGTATAGTATGCCAGTAGAGGCTCGTAGATGCGTAGTGTGGGTTAGATGGTCTCACAAGTTTATTACAGCATGCATGTATATATTATATATATTATTTTGATGGCCTAATGAGGCATTTGTATATATATATATATATAGACTAATTGTGTTTTCCACCCAAAAATGATTTTTGTACAATCATGATTGATAGAGAAGCGTAAATGACTATGACAAGTGAGGAAATAAGGGGTGCTCGGTGGTCAGCCTCGGGTACCCGTCGCGGCCCCTAGCTGGGTCGTGACAGAAGTAGTATCAGAGCGGTCCAGTCCTAGGAAGTGTCTACGAGCCGTGTCTAGTAGAGTCTTGTTCATTGTGTGTTGCGCGCCACGCTAATAAACAAGAGGCTACAGGGCATTTAGGAAGACGACCATCTTTCTTCCTATGAGATCGTGCGATAGAGCCATGCATAAGATTTTATTCTTCCTAAAAGTGTTTTGGGATTTCAGAATGCCGCCAAAGGGAAAAGCTACAGCTGCCCAGAAGGGCAAAGCTACGACGAAGAGGCGGGCAGAAAGAAAGCCTCCGGTGAATGTAGAGGAGGGCAAATCACAAAATGAGGCCTCGCCCGATGTAGAAGAGCAAGGAGGAGCCTCAGTCCCAGTTCCTCCACCAGTTGCTTCGAGTCAACAAGTGACCGAAGCTATTCATCTATTGACGCAATTGGTTGCCGCCCAGGCACAGCGGCAGAGTGCGGGCCTGAGTGATCGTTCTGCCAGTACGAGAGCCCGTGATTTCCTGACTTTAAATCCTCCGAATATTTTTCGGGTCGAAGCCAGATGAGGACCCATAAGGCTTCATTGAAGAGATGCTGAGGACGTTGAAACTTAGGCATGCTTCTTAGACCGAATTGGTAGAGTTGGCTTCTTATAGACTCCGCGATGTGGCGGTATTGTGGTATAACAACTGGATAGCATCGAGGACAGAAAATGCACCTCCCCCCGTTTGGCAAGAGTTTGTTGATGATTTCATTCGCCATTATTTGCTGCCCAAGGTCCGCCGAGCTAGAGCGGACATGTTCTTAAATCTGAAGCAAGGAATCATGAGTGCTCGGGAGTATAGCATGAAGTTTAATTCTCTGGCCAGGTATGCCCCGACTATGGTGGCCGATAAGGGCGATCATGTACACAGATTTGTGAGTGGTTTGGGGCCACATTTGTTTAGAGATTGTCTGACGGCCTCTTTGCAAGACGGGATGGATATTTCCCGAATACAGGCGCATGCTTAGAATCTTGAGGAACGACAACAGCTGCAAAGATATGATCGTGATAATGACAGAAGGCAAGGTAAGAGAGCTAGATCTATGGGAGTGAGCAGTGAATATAGAAGGGGGACCGAGACAGATGCATTCTAGGCACTCAGGTCAGTCAGCGACTAGTGCGCTTCCCAGATTCTCAGATAGGAGGTTTGATCGTTCTTTTCAGACTAGGACAGGGCCATAGTTCGAGGGCCTCAGATTCTCAGTTTAGGGGAGATTCTAGTCAGAGGAGACCCTCAGTACCGCGGTGCAGCCAGTGCGGTAGACTGCATTCCAGACAGTGCCGTCAGGGTTCGGATGCTTGCTACGCCTGCGGGCAGGTTGGTCATATGATGAGAGATTGCCCTTCAGCAAGGGGTAGAGTTGGGACTCAGCCTACGGGATCAGCAGCTGGGTCTTCTTCAGTATGCCCGATAGCACAGACTCCTCAGACTACAGCAGGTAGAGGCAGAGGCAGAGGGGGAGCATCTACCTCAGGTACCGTTCAGCCCCGCGAATATGCTTTAGCTGGGCGACAGGATCTTGAGTCTTCCCCAGATGTTGTCACAGGTACATTGACTATATTTTCCCGTGATGTATATGCTTTGATCGATCCGGGTTCTACTTTCTCTTACTTTACTCCGTATGTCACGGATTGTATTGGGGTGAAATCCGAGCCCATTAAACCTTTTGAGGTATTCACTCTGGTTGGTGATGCGGTAATAGCGAGGAAAGTATACAAAAATTATGTCATTGTGATATGTGATCGCCAGACTAAAGCCGATTTGATTGAGCTTGAAATGATAGATTTCGATGTAATTATGGGTATGGATTGGTTGGCCTCGTGTTATGCTAATGTCGATTGCCGAACTAAAATGGTTCGATTTCAATTTCCGGGAGAGCCCGAACTTGAATGGAAGGGTAATACGGCATCCCCAAAGGGTACGTTTATTTCCTACCTTAAGGAAAGAAAGATGATAGCTAAAGGCTATATTTATCATCTAGTTTGGGTTCATGACACCGAGGCAAAGTCGCCAGCTTTCCAATCTGTTCCGGTAGTGAATGCATTCCCAGATGTATTTCCAGACGAACTACCAGGTCTTCATCCTGAGAGGGAAATTGACTTCACTATTGATGTATTGCCGGACACTGAGCCCATTTCTATTCCTCCTTATCGAATGGCTCCGGCAGAATTGAAAGAGCTGAAGGCACAGTTAGAAGGACTTGCTCGAAAAGGGGTTTTTAAGGCCCAGTTCATCGCCGTGGGGAGCACCAGTCTTGTTCCTGAGAAAGAAGGACAGATCTCTACGGATGTGCATCGATTATAGACAGCTGAACAAGGTAACAATAAAGAACAAGTTTCCCCTCCCCAGAATTGACGATTTGTTTGACTAATTACAGGGTGCTAAGTGGTTCTCCAAGATAGATCTGAGATCTGGTTATCATCAAGTGAGAATTAGAGAAGAAGATATTCCCAAAACAGCCTTCAGAACGAGGTATGGCCACTATGAGTTCCGAGTGATGTCGTTTGGGTTGAAAACTGCCCCGGCAGTGTTCATGAATCTAATGAATAATGTGTTCAGGCCTTTTTTGGATCTCTTCGTGATAGTATTTATTGATGATATTCTAGTGTATTCTCGCACAGAAACAGAACATGCAGATCATCTAAGAATTGTTCTTAGGCATTCTTTGAGCTCAGGAATTATATGCAAAATTTTCAAAGTGCGAGTTTTGGATAAATTCTGTGGCATTCCTAGGTCATGTTATTTCAGATGATGGCATCCGCGTTGACACTCAGAATATAGAAGCTGTGAAGACTTGGCCAAGGCCTACAACGCCTACGGAAGTTCATAGTTTTCTGGGTTTGGCAGGTTATTATAGAAGGTTTGTAGAGGGATTTTCATCTATTTCAGCTCCATTGACGAAGCTAACCCAGAAGTCGGCGAAATTTCAATGGAACGATGCATGAGAGCGTAGTTTCCAAGAGTTGAAAGACAGGTTGATCTCAGCTCCAGTACTAACATTTCCAGAAGGGCCAGATGGCTATGTTGTGTATTGTGATGCTTCTGGTGTGGGACTAGGATGTGTATTGATGCAGCATGGGAAGGTGATTGCATACGCTTCGAGACAGTTACGGAAACATGAGAAGAATTATCCAAATCATGATCTCGAATTGGCTGCGGTTATTCATGCCTTAAAGATATGGAGGCATTATTTGTATGGTGTGCACGTCGATATCTATTTAGATCACAAGAGTCTCCAGCATATCTTCAAACAGAAGGAGTTGAACCTGCGGCAGCGGCGGCGGTTAGAATTGTTGAAAGACTATGATGTGGACATTTTGTACCACCCCGGAAAAGCTAACGTAGTAGCCGATGCGCTTAGCCGTCGATCAATGGGTAGCTTATGTGAAGTTCCTTCAGAAAATAAGGAGATGGTTCGGGAGCTCCATCGATTAACAAGTCTTGGAATACGTGCAATTGATTCGGGTAGTACAGGCATCAGCATTAATGACCCCACAGTTTCATCCTTGAATATAGAAGTGAAGGAACGGTAATATGAAGATTCTCAATTAAGCCGATACCGAGATCTGTCTCGTGAAAAGGAAAAGTATCCATTTGAAGTTTCCATAGATGGGATCCTTAGATATCGAGGTAGGCTATGTGTACCGGATGTGGCAAAATTGCGCCAACGGATTTTAGAGGAAGCACACTATTCTCGGTATTCTATTCACCCCGGTGCAACTAAAATGTATCATGACCTCAAATTGATATACTGGTGGGATGGCATAAAGAGGGACATAGCAGATTTTGTAGCACAATGTCTGAATTGCCAACAGGTAAAAGCTGAACATCAGAAGCCAGGGGGCTTGTTACAAGAAATAGAAATCCCTACTTGGAAATGGGAAGTGATAAACATGAATTTCATTATGGGATTACCCCGTTCCTGTGGCAGGTATGACTCTATATGGGTGATCGTGGATAGGCTGACGAAAGCAGCCCATTTTCATTCAATCAAGACCACGTACTCAGCAGAAGACTATGCAAGGTTGTATCTCAAAGAAATTGTGCGACTCCATGGAATCACATTATCTAGCATCACAGATAGAGAGGCACAGTTTACAGCCAAATTCTGGAAATCCTTTCAAGAAGGTCTAGGCACTCAAGTGAAGCTTAGCACGGCATTTCATCCACAGACTGACGGACAAGCCGAGCGTACTATTCAAACCTTGGAGGATATGTTACGAGCATGTGTGCTGGATTTTGGTGGAAGTTGGGACGATCATTTGCCGCTAATTGAATTTGCATATAACAACAGCTATCATTCCAGTATACAAATGGCTCCATATGAAGCTTTATATGGAAGGAAATGTAGATCTCCAATCGGATGGTTCGAAATAGGAGAAGCACAACTAGTGGGCCCTGAATTGATCCAACAAGCAGTAGAAAAAGTCAAGGTGATCCAAGATCGGTTGTTGACAGCTCAAAGTCGCCAAAAGTCCTATGCGGACAATGACCGACGAGACTTGGAATTTCAAGCCGGTGATTGGGTGTTCTTGAAAGTGTCGCCAATGAAAGGGGTGATGAGATTTGGTAAGAAAGGGAAGCTAAGTCCCAGATACATTGGACCCTACAAAATCATACGCAAGGTGGGTCAGGTAGCCTATGAATTGGAATTGCCTTCGGAGCTTGAATCAGTCCATCCAGTCTTCCATGTTTCGATGCTCCGCAAGTGTGTTGGAGACCCCACCAAGATTGTCTGGGTAGCCGATGTGCAAATAACGGAAAAGCTAACCTATGAAGAAGTAACTATTGCCATCCTAGATAGGCAAGTGCGCAAACTTCGAAATAAAGAGGTAGCGTCAGTCAAAGTATTATGGCGAACCAAAAATCGGGAAGAAATAACTTGGGAAGCAGAAGAGAGCATGAAATCCAAGTACCCACGCTTATTCCAACCCCCGGGAGAGATCCAAGACGAAACGCCGACGATATGAGGTATGTACGCTTCATTTTTTTTATGCTTTTGGTCGTGTGTGGCCATGGATATGTTGATATTGTGATGTAGCCCTGTGAGGCAATGATATTATGGGTTGTTGTGACAGGTTGGTAGTGTCAAATTACAGGGAAAACTCTGGCGGAATTTTTGAACATTCCCGAGTGTTTAACATTCGAGGACGAATGTTCCAAAAAGGGGGGAAGAGTGTTACACCTCGGAAATTTTTCGTGAGCCAACAATGAATAGACCAACGAAGGGCATGAGTGTGCGATGTTTTATCAAGTAGGGAATGACTATTTATGAACTTTGGAATTAAGAAAGTTGTAGAATTTCATTTCAGCCAGCGGTCGTAAAATGGAATACGGCCCGTAAAGTGATTTACGGACCGTAAAGTGCCATCATCCTTCAACATTTCAAAAATTTCAAATTTCTGTCAAATGCTTCAAATGGTTAAAAACGACTTGGAATACGGACCGTAAATTGAAATACGGCCCGTAAACTGAGTCGTAAACTGCCATGATAGTCAACCAACCTTTCTGTTTCTGATATGCTTAAATACGGTCGCGAAGGACGGACCGTAAACCAGTATACGGCCAGAAAAATGGGATTTACGACCACTGTGCATTTCGACCACTGTTCATAAAAATCAGATTGTAGCTATTAACAAGGAGGGACCCAAGTTCATTTTCTCATTTCATCTTCACGAAATTCCTCCCTAGAAAGCTCTAGAACACTCCAAACACTTCAACCACAAGAATATCAAGGAAATCAATGATCATCAACACCAAATCTATGAAACAAAGTGTATGAAACCTAATTGGAAGTCATCTCCTTTAAGAAATTCCAAAAGAGGTGAAGAAGGGTTTTAGTGCTAAAGAAGTGATTCCACTCTAGGCTTGTTCCACCATCATCTAAGGTATGTTTCATGACTTTATCATGTTATTTAAGGTATTGGAAAGCTAAGATGCTTGAAATGTAGAAGAACATAGAAAATGGGCCATTACTGAGTGAATAGTATCACAATTGAATGATAGTTGAATGGAATCATGAACGTTGATATGTTGTGATGATGAATATGTTATAAATGGCGTATAGACCATGGAATAGGTGTGAAGTAAGAAAAATTATGATGATGAGCTAAAACCATTAAATGTGGAGAAATTGGAGAAAAATGGTGGATTTTGCTAAATATAGATAAGTGATGAATGTTGATACGATATTGTGAGTGTTGTTGTACATATTTGGGAGTTGAAATAGAACATGGGAAAAGTAGTAGAAACAAAGGAAATGCTGCCCAATTTTCTCTAGAAATAACGATGCGTTCTTATGGTCGATTGACTAACTATAATGCGTATTCTCTCGTGAAGGTAACAACGTGATATTAAAGGAGAACAAGTAAACGATAGCTTAGATAAGCGACAAAGGTATGTGAGGCTAGTCCTTTTCTTTCTATGGCATGAATCCCATGATATGATTCTTTTCCCTTTCCATGATTCTCCTATACTCCGGAAAGCCAAGAGCCTAAGATCATGAATAGCTATATGAGTCAAGAGATATGATATGGCGTTCGTAAAAAGTAAATGATGTTGTTCCTTGTATACACTCACCTTACATACTAATCCCTTCAAGGTGAGGTAGAATGCTCATATATGTTCGTAATGGAATCGAGGGTTCACGACCTTACGTCACCTCGATACAACACAGTTGTTCTAGAGTCCTTATGCATGCCCGATGATAAGCACATTATGATAAGCATATTATTATAAGTATTTTATAATAAGCATGTTATCATCACATTACACCGGGCCTAGTTGGCCGGGCAGTCACCGCGAAAGCGGGCAGCTATACGATACACCGTGGCCAATTGGCATGGGCAGACACCACTAGTGGGCGGCATGAGATGGTGCCCCGGACACGGGTGGCTTGGACGCGGACCAATGTTACTGATTATCACACCGCACCTTTATGGTCGGGCAGTTTACATATATATACATATGATATGCATACATGAGATGATGATAAGCACAAAAATAAGTCAGCATGCATTACTTTTCATATGATTCCTAGTCAGGTACAGTTGCTCCATACTTGATGCATCCTTTACTATCTTGATGTGTTGTTTTTGTTCATGCCTCTCATACTCAGTACAACATTCGTACTGACGTCTGTTTTCTTTGGACGTTGTGTTCATGCCCACAGGTAGACAGAGAGACGAGCTCGATCCGGATTCTTAGGAGCTGTCAGCTGATTGAAAGCACTCCATTGTCCGGAGGTGCTTATGATTATCCTTTTGGTACATATGTTTATTTTGGGCATGACGGAGTCTTGTTCCGTCTACATGTATAGTATGTCAGTAGAGGCTCGTAGATGCGTAGTGTGGGTTAGATGGTCTCACAAGTTTATTACAGCATGCATGTATATATTATATATATTATTTTGATGGCATAATGAGGCATTTGTATATATATATATATATATATATATATATATATATAGACTAATTGTGTTTTCCACCCAAAAATGATTTTCGTACAATCATGAATGATAGAGAAGCGTAAATGACTATGACAAGTGAGGAAATAGGTGGTGCTCGGTGGTCAGCCTCAGGTACCCGTCGCGGCCCCTAGCTGGGTCGTGACACATTTGAACGAACAAATTTAGCGAGAGAGTTCCAAAAACCCTACTCCTAGATGGTATGGGATTCATCATATCCTTGTTTTCCTATGTTGTATATTTATGGCTTCCAGAGATCTTATGTTGCCCAGAGGAGTCCATAGTATCCTTTTCCGGCTCTTTCATGCATTTATATATATATATATGTACAACAATTTTCTTACAACGCGCTACGCTATATTCGACTTGACAGTCACGTAGATGTGCACACCACTACATTGGGCAGATTATGAAATTACCCCGGACGCGGTATGAGATGAGATAAAGATCGGGTTGTATGTTCCTCAGCACTGACTTATATGGATCGGGTTGTACATTCCTCAGCACTAACAGATATATTATATGTATACTATTTTGATCTAAAGCATGCATATCATACGACCTTAGAGGCACTTTCAGTTATATAGAGTTATATATATACATTCAGATGTACAGATTGACTTTCATATTTCAGATAGATTTCATGATTCTTATGTACATGTTGTTCTTACGCCTTACATACTCGGTACATTATTCATATTGACTCCCCTATTGCTCAAGGGGCTGCATTCATGCCCGCAGGTTCAAGTAGACAGAGAGGTGGTCTAGTTCAGTAGGACTTCCACCCAGCAGTAGTCAGTGCGCTCTACTTGATTCGGAGCTGCAGTCTATTTTTGATATGCTATTTTTGACATATATAAATGGGTATGATAGGGCCCTACCCCATCCTTTCTACAACTTTGTACTCCATTAGAGGTCTGTAGACAGTTCTATGTAGTTGGCATGTGATGTAGCCTTGTCGTCTCCTATTCTTTTGTGTACAACATATGTAGTAGCCGAGTCGGCTTGCACTGTTATTATGAGTTCATGATGTTGTTCTTACAGAGTCTGTATAATTCAGTTATGAGTCAGATATGGCCACCCTATTGTTTAGTGAGATCTAGGTACGAGTATAGGAGTGTCTGGTCAGCAGAGGTCAGGCACTCATCATGAATCATCGGTTTGGGTCATGACAGTATACTAAAGTTAAAGTGTGGGTGACCAAACAACACTTGAAATTGTGAAATCTAAACTAGGAATTGGTTACTAACTCAGTACAACTAAGTTCATGACAATGTTACTTAACTCGTCATGCCTTGTATAGTTTAGTTAACTTCTTACTTTTCTTTTTAATTAGTATGTCGTTGTATAGTAGTGTTGATTTCCCAGAAATCATGAGCTAATATGAGATGCTACCCAATAGTTCAATACTTATTGGAGGGTGCCTAAAAGGGTAGTCTGAGTCCCCTAAACTTCATACTTGTGAGCATGCTAAAAGACATAAGTGTGGGGTATCTTAAACTTGCATGAGCTTATAATTCTTATCTTTGTATGTCTTGAAAATATGTTTGTCTAGTTCAGGTATCATGGCACCAAATAAAGACACCAATGCTACAACAGAGGCGACTAGTAATTGAAAGGGAGCTAAGGCACGAAATGGTAAAAAGAAGACGGCACCATTGCCTCCTCCACCCCAAGCACCCGCACCTCCCGAAGACTATGATTATTCTTATAGGGCTAGGGCGTTTTATCCATAGAGGATGCATTGGTTTACCACTTGGAATCCACATCATGTGCCAGAGGTGGAGCCTGAGATTTGTGAGGCGGCCTTGAGAAAGAATTACCGCAAGGTATGGAACAACTTGAAGGACTTGGGCTTCGGTTCATTGTTCTTATATGGGGGACCCGTCAACACTTCTATGGTACATAAATTCTATGTAAATTGTTTTTTTTGCCAAAATCTATTTATAAAGTATGTGGTGATGGTTCGAGAGAAGAGGGTGGAGTTCTCGTATCAAACGATCAATCAAGTAATGAACTTCACCGATAATGATCACGAGGAGTTTGATTACTTTCTTACAAGGCCTGATTATAAGGCCATTAGATTGACGGTATGTCATCCTGTGATTGGTGCAGCTTGGACCAGAGATGGTGAGAATGTGAATTCAAGAGTTAGATGCTCCTTCTTCACTATTAAGGTAAAGATTTCCTTGAAGGTGATTAACTGCTGCATTCTCCCCACTTCTTTTGATACAGAGGTTGTTTGCACCAAGTTTGTTTGGTATCTTTTATCCTAACAAAAAAGAAATTTAACTTGGGGAGGATTATGCTTGATCAAATGAGGAAAGCCAAGCAATGAGCAAGAGGCTTCTTTATCCTAGTATGTTGACAGAGCACATGATGAATCGTGGTGGCCCCATAGACGACCCACATGATCACAAGTGTCACACCCTAACCTTATTAGGGTGTGATGGGCACCCGACCCCACATACGGAGCCGAACGAACCCTCAGACTCTGATTTCACATGTACTCTTTCCAAATTTCCAGAATCTGATCACACGAAACATACAATAAGACTTATAACAAAAGCTGTGAACAGACATTGTTTTAAGCGGCCACATGTATCGAACATCTCAGACATATCGTATCAAAATCAGTAGGCAGGCGGAATGTACATCGCCTGAACACATACACATATACCAAACATATGGGCCGTTTAGGCCATCATAGCAAACAGGGCCGCTTAGGACACAAATCTCAGATCAGACCAAACAGAATCTGTAGACATGTGAAGCATCTTACGAGCTAACTCTTTGTACCCACGACTCTGTCTGCAAAGTCTCTTACACAAATCAGAAATCACAACTTATATACGCTCTGACTCAGCGAACACTCCGGAGGAGGGTGGAGCTCGCCAATCCCGCTGACACATCTCCTAGCATAGTCTTCTGCTCATCTGGGTGTACCTGCGTGGCATGAAACGCAGCTCCCGAAGAAAAGGGGGTCAGTACGGAATATGTACTGAGTATGTAAGGCAAGAAATACAGTAAACAGAGTCATAATCAGAATAAAAAATATGGAAGTATAACGGACGGAATCAGAATCAGATCCAAAAGTACAGAAGTATAATAGACGGGATCATAATCAGACTCATATATACAGATCGTATGTACGATATACAAGATAGCAGAAACAACTTACTGGAACACAGACCATGCATGCCAAGAATGGTATCCAGTCCCTTACGGGACCCGGGGAAACGTGGTGCCTCCCGGCCTTAGGCGCCACACAAATCATACTTCAGAAGATTTGCTCCTGTCTCCAACACACATCATAATGTCCGGATGTACAAATATATATAGGCGGTTCAGCGAACCAAACAAATCATACTTCGTAACACATCATACTTCGGAATTTATATACGACGCCCGGCCCTCAGGTGAGGAACTCGGGAACCGTGCGCACGATATAAACCGGCCCGGGACTCGGTGAAGGAAGTAGACTCTATGCACGAACAGAAAATGAGAAACTAAATTCACATAACTAAGACTCAATGGATTAATCTACCGTACTCTCCAAATTTCCTTAACAGATTACTCCTAACAGATTACTTATACCAGAATTCTTATATCAAAAGGATTATGTCAGAATACTTATCTCAGCGTACTTATGTCAGAATACTTACTTCAGAATACTTATATCAAAGTTGGGGATACCCATATCAGATTATCCGTATCGGCGTACTTATATCAGAATATTCAGATCAGAATACGTATTTGTATCAAAACTTTTCATATCAGAACGCTTATGCCATATACTTTAATCAGAATATCTATGTCAAAATTCTCAGACCAGAATACTTATGTCAACATACGGATGTCAGAATACTTAAGTCAGAATTCGCCTATCCAGATTATTAGATACTTACATTAGGGAGGACATACGGATCACAAACAGAATTGGAATCACAGAATGGAATAACCCAAGGTACATATCAATGTCATACCCTACTTAGCTCTAGGACATGCCAAAAGAATGAAAGGGTAAGCCTTACATACCTGTGTCGCGCCTTAATAGCTATGCTTTTCCGTCCAAACATGTTAGTCTACATTCAAAAGAATTCATCCATTCATTAGTTTCATTACCATATACTTGCCTTAACCTTTCAAACACATTCACTTATATTCTGCCGGAATTTCGGCAGCACCTCCCCTGTAAATATACAAACCCCGAGAATATGGCTCGGCCCCAAATCAACAACAGCACACCCGAGAATTCAACTCGGCCAATTGTCAACATTCCGGGAATTCAACCCGGCCAAATTATCAATAACAATACCAACAATTATTCTAGCAGCATTTCAATATCAAATTCAATTCACACAATATTTCAAACAACTCAAACAGGGCTCCAACTCACCCGAAATTGCCTCCAAACCCGAGAACTACACCAAACACATTCTTCTCTCCCAAATTCACAACTTACACCATTACCCCACACATTAACAATACAATTCTCCTAAATACAAAAATTACATAAAATTCACATAAATTTCCAAATCATCCCATAACCAACATAATATTATTTTGAGTCATTAAATTTACACTTCTCATCATAGAATCCATAACGACGGCAACTAGAATGCCAACGACAATTTGTTCATTTTTCAACACACACCTAAGGATGATTTTCATTCTTTTCTTCACACTACAATATTCAAAACATACTAATCAACATTAATTCATAACTTTCATCACAACATACACACACGGCCCAACACCACTTACACGGCCTCAACTTCAACTTGATTTCTATCATGAATTTCTTCCATTTTAGAATACTACAACACATATAAACCATTTATAACACATAAAACAAGATTAAAACTCACCTTTCTTCTTCAACTTCTCAACTTGCCTCAAGTTGGCCACGGATGAAAACGAATAATCTAACCCTTCCAATAACACTTCCACGTTAATGAGCACCTTTCAATTAGTAGGAAAGCTTGAAGAAAAGATTTTTTCCATGATCATGTTGAGGGGGAAAATTTCGGCCAGCCATGGCCGTTTTTCTCCCCTTTTTTTTCTTCTTCATTTCTCTTGAAATCTCTAGAGTTGTAAAATGGTGAATTGGTCCTCATTTTCAAGACTTAGTCATATTTATATATACAAAGGGGCACATGGCCGGTCATGTGCCCTTTATTTTCCACCAATTTCTCTCAAATTTTCTAGATTATTCTTTAAGTCATAAAAGATGAATAATCCCCTTGACTTGGTCAACTTTTGCCCACATATGCATGTCTTACAATATAACATAAGCACATGTCCCCTTTAATGGCTTAAATCAATTGGCCAACATGGCCTTTTCATGAAGGCCTTGTGAAATTACCATTTTGCCCCTAGCCTTTTGCGTTATTACCTTGAGTCATTTCATGAATTTCTCTCTTCGCCCTTAATCTTTCTCAATATTTCCGCACTAATAATACCCATAAACAATGTTCATAATCCATTTGTTCTCAAAATAACCTTGAAAAATAGTCACTTCCTTAACTTCCCACGATTACCTCAAATTATCAGAACGTTCAAAATGCGGGCTATAACAACAAGGTTGAGGCGTCCTAGCTTACTTTGATCGCACATGCGTAAAGGAAGGTGTGGGATCTGATCCCCCACTTTATATGGAGCAAAGGGTATATCGAGAAAATGAGTGTTCGCTGTTATTGATGGGTTATTTGAGGCGCCAAGATGAGAGAGGGAGCTTGATTTGGATGAGCTAGTTGCACAGCATCCTATGTCCATGCCAAGATGTTCTTAGGCTTGGAGGGACCCCAAAATTTACCATCTGATGAGGATGTGTCCTCTTAGAGCTCGACCGATGATGAGGATGATGCATATGGGGATGAGACTTGATATAGGGAGTTTCTTCTTCTTCATTTTTTATTAACTCCCATGATCTTTTGTGTGTATGCATTAGGGACAACGCAATGTCTAAGTGTGGGGTGGGGAAAGTACTTTTCTGTCTTTAGGATTTTTATTCTTGTTTTTATTGAATGACAGTAATATTCATACAATTTTTTTGTTTTGTCACTTGACATTAATTTGTTTGTTCTTGCTTTCCTTGTATAGGTTGTTTTGACTAATTCGTTAAATTCAATGGCCTCTAATAAGTAGTTTGATTTTTTAGTAGTAAAACAGCATCCAACTTTTGTAATAAACATTGTTATGTTTTAGTAGTTAATAATCCCCTTTGGTTTTTCTTTGTGCATCAGTTCTTTTCCGTGGGATGTATTTGAATGGGGTATATGTCACAGCCCGACTAGGGGCCATGACGGATACACGGAGCTACCCTACCGAGCACCACCTATCATACTTGCCATCAAACTCAACCTGAATGCAAATTATTCCCAACACGAAACTTATTATAAGATGGTCATCTACATTTATCAATCATAAATATACATATATACACTGATCAGCCTACGAGGCTACCAAAAATGATATAGAAAATGTACACTGGTGTATTCATGAGACATCTATTACCCACGCATATGTATCTACAAGCCTCTACTGGAATACTGAGACATAAGGACGGGATAGGATCCCGTCATACCCAAATATGAACACAAAAAAATGCATCAATAAGCTGTACCTCCGAAGTAGTGGGGTGCTCCTGTACAAGCTGATATAACTCCTAAGGATCTGGGTCGCCTCCCTGTCCACCTGTGGGCATGAACACAACGTCCATAAAAAGAAAGGATGACAGTACGAACAATGTACTAAGTATGTAAGACATACACGATAATATGATAAAAAGATACAAGAATACAAGATAAAGAGATAACCTATAACTGATTACCTAACCTGTAACCGATTGCCTCTTAAGGTGGAGTCATGCATGCTATCTTATATAATAAACAACGTCATATCATGAATGCATATATAAACTGCCCGACCATGTAGGTATGGTGTGATCATCATTAACCCGCATCTGGGCCTCCCGCATCCGGGGTAAACATCTCAAGCCGCCCACTAGTGATGTCTGCCCATGCTATCTAGACATGGTGCATATGTCGTCCGCCTTAGCTGTGTCTGCCCGGCCATATAGGCATGGTGTAATCTCATCATTATATACTTATCATAAGGCATGCATAAGAACCCAAGTAGAAGCTACAACTCTATCGGGGTGATGTAAGGTCGAGAACCCCTGATTCCATTATGGGGCAGTCATGATCATCATGTCTCACCTTGAAAGAAATAGCATCATAAGGTGAGCCTAACAACAATGAATAACATCAAGGAATCATATAAGGATCATGAGCTTCATAAGAATAGCATAACATAAGCTTTAGAGGCTCTATACTTAGATTCATCGTCATCATTATCATATTCATAACACGTCTCTTATCAATATCTCATGAGTAGCTCTTAATAATCGTAGACTCATCGTTTCCGGAATATAAGAGAGTCATGGAAAGAAAAGGAAGTCATATTATAGGAATCATGCCTTAGAAACAGAAGGGACTAGCCTCACATACCTTCACGTCGGTCTAGCTTTATCGACTAAGTGCTCCTCTCCGATATTCACAAATCTACATTCAAGAGAATTTGTACTAAGGTTAGTTAACTGGAAACATGCTTGAAGCTAATCTAAGGCGACTAAGAGCTAACGAAAATTGGGCAGCACTTCCTTTGTTTCTACAACTTTCTCTACATAATAAAAAACTCCCAAACATCAACAACAACCCCCACAATATCATAATCAATATACCTCTTTGAGTTTAGCATTATTTAATTCTCACAATTTCCCTTCAAAAGTATCTATAACCATAATTACAACACCACGCCACATTCATTCACATATAATGCTCCTTAAATATTCTTAATATCATTCATAACAAGATTATACTCATAACATGTCTATGATTCAAGTCAAGTTACTATTCAAGAATGCCATTATTTCCATATTTGAACTTCATACTCTTCTTTCTTCCATAATCCGAGTCTTTCAACCACTTAATATTCTTAATAACATGGAATGAACATAAAAATCACCTTTGATGATGTAGGAATGAGCTTTGGATGAAAATGCTTCACTTGGAGAAAACCCTAACTTCAATTCCATGGAAATTTCTATCTTCCATGAACCCTAGTTAGCATCCTTGCACTTGATTCCACTAATTATCGGTGTTTGATCTTTGATCTCCCTTGGATTTGTGTTCATAAGATGTATGGAGTGTTCTAGAGGTTTCAAGAAGTGTGGAGGAAATGAGAAATGAAAATAATAACTTGGGACTTATATTTATAAAAAGAGACAAGGCTGCCCGTCATGAATTAGACGGACACTTATACGGTCCGTATAAATTTATACGGTCCGTATAGGTGACCATATAATGCTTCCAGTGATCACCCCTCACTGTAACTATTATACTGACCATTATACAGACCGTATAAAGTTATACGGACCGTATAATGGGTCGTATAACTCATCCTTTTTCCAGAAATGCTCTCGTCTATTCGTTTGATCTCTAATCCTTATGGAACTTTCTTAACACTTGTTTAACACTTCATTACCAATATAAATATCCTCGTAACTCCTCTCCAAGGCATTGCCAATCAATCCTTAACTCGAAAGTTGCAAAATCTTCCCCAAACACAACTTATACCTCACATTCCTTGACGAACTTAATGCCACTAATTCATATCACTTCAAAATCTTATCGTATGCACTTTTAAGCTACGAAATACCCTTCTTATAATCATAAGGGCCTTATGTTCACCTTAATCTTGCGTAGTCTATTTCCCACACAATGACATGAAATTTTCGAGGTGTAACACTCTCCCCCCCCCCCCCCCCCCCCCCCCCCCCCCCCTTAAGAACATTCGTCCTCGAATATTAAGTTCTCGAGAATTCTACAAAAATTTCTCCAGAGTTTTCCTTGTAATATGGCACTGCTATCCTGTCACAACAACCCACAATAACATCGCCTCACAGGGCTGCCACACAATGGCAAGAAAGTATGGCCACACAAGACCGAAAGCATTAAAAAGAAAGCATTACGTACCTTATGATAATGGCGTCTCATCTTGAATCTCTTCCGGGGGTGGAAATAAATGTGGATACTTGGACTTCATGTCTCCTTCCACTTCCCAAGTCATTTCCTCTCGGTTATTGTTTCTCCACAAGACCTTAACCGAGGCTACCTCTTTATTTCTAAGTTTCCGTACTTGCCTGTCTAGTATGGAAATGGGTACCTCTTCATAAGCCAACTTCTCTGTAACCTGAACATCATCTACAAGCACGATTTGAGTAGGATCTCTGACACACTTACGGAGCATCCATACATGGAAAACTGGATGGACTGACTCAAGTTCTGGAGGTAAATCCAGTTCATAAGCTACTTGGCCTATCCCACGGACTACCTTATAGGGTCCAATATATCGAGGACTCAATTTTCCTTTCTTGACAAATCTCATCACGCCCCTCATCGGTGATACCTTCAGGAATACTCAATCATTAACTTGGAATTCTAAGTCTCACCGATGGTTGTCCGCATAAGAATTTTGGCGACTTTGGGCTATCAACAATCTGTCACGACCCGACTAGGGGCCATGACGGGTACCCAGAGCTAACCACCGAGCACCACTCATTCTATTACTCATGATACCCCTCATGTGTTCATTCGTTATTCTCATGCTTATAATCATACGAAAACCATATTCACTTTGATACATATATACTTTTATATACATAAGCCCTTCGGCCATCAAAATAATATTCATATATACAATGAGGAAATCATGAGACCATACTACCCACACATACGTATCTACAAGCCTCTACTAGAGTGCTAGACATATGGACGGGACAGGGCCCCGTCGTGCCCAAAATATATGTACACAAAATAATAATGCCATGGCACCTCCGGAACAATAGAGTGCTCTCAAAGTCTGCTGTAGCTCCTACGAATATGGATCACCTCCCTGTCTACCTGTGGGCATGAACAGAGCGTCCAAAGAAAGGGACGTCAGTACGAACATTGTACTGAGTATGTAAGGCATAAACTATAACAATACATTAATGAAATAAGGAGACATCAAGTGGAGAACAACCTGTAATTGACTGTCAATTTTAATAGAAATAATGCATGCTGACTTACTCCACAAACGTTATCATATCATGTATGCATATCTACATAAGCTGCCCGACCATATAGGTATGGTGTGATCATCATTAGCCCGCGTCCAGGCCTCCCGCGTCCGGGGTAACCATCTTATGCCGCCCACTAGTAGTGTCTGCCCATGCCATCTAGACATGGTATGTAGGCTGCCCGCCTTAGCGGTGTCTACCCGACCATATAGGCGCAGTGTAATATCATCATCACATACATCTCATAGGCTTATCATAAACTTATCATAATGCATGCATAGGAACTCAAGACAACTATACTTTATCGGGGTGACATAAGGTCGTGAACCCCCAATTCCATTATGGAGTTTCATAAGTATTCTGCCTAACTTGATGGAATTAGCATAAAGGTGAGTGTGGCACAAAGAACAACATCAATAAATCATAATTTAGATCATTATCTTTGTAGAAGAATCATCTCATGAACTTTAGAATCTTTAGACTTAAGCTCATCATCGTCATTATTATGCTCGTAACGTATCTCTTACTTTATCTCATATGAGGCTCTTCATGGACATAGACTCATAATTTCCAGAATGTAAAAAGGTCATGGAGAATAAGGAAAAATCATGTCATAAGATTCATGCCTGAGAAAGGAGGGACTAGCCTTACATACCTTTTTGTTTAGCTATTCTATCGCTTGATCATTCTCTTCGATGCTCACGTTTCTACCTTTAAGAGAGTTCGTATTAACATTAGCTAATCTATCACATGAACATCCTCAACTAAAGCTAGAGAAAATTGGGTAGCATTTTCTGTGTTTATACAACTTTTCCCATATCATGTATCAACTCCCAAACGTCTATAATAATATTCACGATATTATAACCAACAATCTTCATTAACCTACATTATCCACATTTCCCAATTTAACTTCAATTCATCCATAATCATGGTCATAGTACGCTATTACATTCTCTCATATATATAATGGTTATCTCATGTTCTTAATATCATTTATAACATATTCATACTCACAACATATCAAGAATCATGACTCATTCCAAGCTACTACTCAAAATCTCATTATTCTCATCTTTGTAACCCATTTTCTATCTCCTTGCATAATCCAAGTCTTTCAACCTATCAATACTTTAAACAATATGGAATGATCATAAAGATTACCTTAGATAGTGTGGGAATGATCTTTGAATGCAAATACTTCACTTGAGCAAAACCCTAATTGCACTTCCAATGAGATTTCTTGTCTTGGATGAACCCTAACGAGTTTCTTACACTTGATTCTCCTGGTTTGATGAAGTTGATCATGAATTTCTCTTGAGTTCTTGTGGAAGAAGTGTGTGGAACTCTCTAGAAGCCTTGAGAGAGATGGAAAAGTGTGGGAAATTAAATTAGTGAAGTGGGATCACATTTATATACTTGAACTTAACTCAGCCCGTCGGGACTTCCACAGAAACTTATATGGTCCGCACAACATTATACGGTTCGTATAAGTGACCGTACTTCACCATCAGAGAAACAACATTTCTGTTGGGTGATATACGGACCCTTATACGGACCGTATAATGTTATACGGACCGCATAAGCGGTCGTATAACCCCATTTTCCTGAAATGATTTCCGTCATTTCGTTTGATCTCCAATCCTTATGGAACCTTCTTGACACTTGTTTAACACTTCATTACCAATCTAAGGATCGTTATAACTCTTCCTTAAGACATCATTAAGTCAACATTAGCTTGGTACTTTACGGAACTTTCCCAAAACACAACATACCCTTTGCCTTCCTTAAGGGACTTTCTCCTCTTATTTCTAACGTCTTTGGAGTCTTAATTAGAACTGTTAAATAACCTTTCTTACTTATAGAAACATCGTATACTCCTTATCCTACGTTAGCCTATTAACTAGGCAATGACATGAAATTTTTCGAGATGTAACATAATCGATCTCGGATGACCTTGATCTTTTCCACCGCTTGTTGAATCAACTCCGGACCTATTAGTTGTACCTTTCCTACTTCAAACCACCCAATTGGCGATCTACACTTCCTTCCATATAGAGCTTCATACGGGGCCATCTGAATACTGGAATGATAGTTGTTGTTGTATGCAAACTCAATAAGAGGTAAGTGATCATCTCAACTGCCTCCGAAATCTAGCACACATGCCCATAACATATCTTCTAAGGTTTGAATGGTGCGTTCAGCTTGTCCATCTGTTTGACGGTGAAATGTTGTGCTAAGCCTCACTTGAGTACCCAAACGTTCTTGGAAGGACTTCCAGAATTTAGTTGTAAATTGTGATCCTCTATCAGTAATAATAGACACAGGGAGACCATGATGTCGCACTATCTCCCCAAGATATAACCTTGTATAATCTTCTGCTGAATATGTGGTTTTGACTGGAAGAAAATGAGCTGATTTCGTGAGTCTGTCAATGATTACCCACTTACGCCGAGAACGAGGCAAGCCCACAATGAAATCCATGTTAATTACTTCCCATTTCCAAGTTGGAATTTCCATTGCTTGCAATAATCCTCCTGGCTTCTGATGTTCAATTTTGAATTGTTGACAATTGGGACACTAGGCTACAAATTCTGCTATGTTTTTTTTCATTCCATCCCACCAATACATTAACTTGAGATCCTGGTACATTTTGGTTGCCCCTGGATAAATAGAATAACAGGAGTAATGAGCTTCTTCTAGAATTTGACGACGTAGTCCAGCTACATCTGGCACACACAGCCTGCCTCGATACTTGAGAACTCCATCTGCAGAAGCATCAAATGGTGACTTCTCTTTCTCAGGAAATGTATCTCTATAGTGAATCTTTTACAGCTTGGAAAAATTTCCCGTTAACGTACAGTGAATAGGTTAGCGAAGAGCACAATGTATACGATGTTTTGATAAGTGATAAATAGCCTTTGATGATCCTAATTGAGATTCAAGACATTTAACGAAAAGGAAGAAGGTTAACAAGGAAAGCAAAGGATATGCTGCATGTCGGGTAAGAATTATGGGCAACGAGCTAATGATGGTGTAATGATGTCTTATAGAAGAGTGATAACGTCCCTTAGATTGGCATTGAGGTGTTAAACATGTGTCAAGAAGGTTCCATAAGGATCGGAGATCAAACGAGTCGACGAGAACGAAATCGGAACAACTGGGCATTATACGGCCCAACATACTGGTCGTATAAATTATACTAGCCGTATGTTAGGCCGTATATTTAGCCAAGAGGGGCATCATTCTCTGGACCAAACATACAGCCACACATACGGCCCGTATAAAATGTACGTACCGTATGTTGGTCCGTATATCTTGGTCGGGACAGATTTAAGTGTTTAATATAAGGACACCTCTCTTATTATTTCATTTCATTTCCACTCTCCTCTCTTCAAGAAACCTCTAGAAATCTCTATTATTCATCCACAAGAAATTGAGGGAAAACCATGATAAATTACATCAAACCTACAAAATCAAGCCTATGAAACCTAATAAAAGTTCATCTACACCAAGAAAACTCAAGGGAAGTGAGTTAAGGTTTTGGTGCAAGAAGAGAAGCTTCACTCAAGTGTTGTTCATCCATTATCTAAGGTGAGTTTTATGATGATCATTCTTGATTGTTTAAGGTGTTGAAAGTTAATAACACATAGATTGTAGAAAGACATAGAAAATGGGTCATAAATATGGGAATAGTGACATTGTTGGGTAAAAGTTTGGATTGAGTCATGACTATCGATATGTTGTGATTGTAACTATGTTATTAATGACATTTATACCATGGAATAATTATTATATATGAGAAAACGCGATAGTGAGCTATAACCATAATTGTGGAGAAATTGAAGGGAAATGGTGAATTGTGAGAAATGTAGATGAACGATGATTGTTGTTTGCGGTATTGTGAAAGGTAGTAGAAACAAAGGAAATGCTGCCCAATTTTCCCTAGATATAGTAACACGTTTTTATAGCCGATTAACTAATGTTGATGCGAATTCTCTTGAAGGTAGAAATGAGGGCATTGAAGGAGAACAAGCAAGCAATAGATTAGTTAAGTGTAAAAGGTATGTGAGGCTAGTCCTTTATTTCTATGGTTTTATATCCCGTATTTTTGTACATTCGGATAATTCAAGATAATTGCGAGAAGTTAAGGGCAAGACTATTTTCCAAAATTATTTTATGTACAAGTTGTTTATTAGTATGGAAATATTGAGAAAGGCTAAGGGTAAAAAGGGAAATTCGAAAAGTGGTTCATTGTAATATTGTGAAAGGCTAGGGGCCAAATGAGAATTTCACAAAAACTTAAGAAAATTCTTGAAGGGCCGTGTGGCCGTCCAAGTGGGGTGGGCTTTGGCCCACATGGATGAATTATGTATGTATATATATATATGACTTATTAGCCATATTTATCCCCACCTTTACACTTAGAAAAATCAAGAAGCTTGGAGAAGAAGAACTTGGAGAAAAAAAATAGGGGCCATTCGGCCATGGCTCCAAAAATTTGGTCCGTGGAAATTGATCAAGAAAAATTATTTTCTTCTAGTATTCCAACTAATTTGAAGGCCCTAATTAACATGGAGTGGTTGTTGGAGCAATAAAATCATTCATTTGTGCAAGTTTACAACCCTAGCCAAGTTAAGAAGTGGAGTGAGAAAGGTATGTATTCAATCTTCTTTTACATGTGTTATAGATGATTTATGTATATTGAAGTATGTAGGAATGGATGAAATTCATGAAATATGGATATAGGGGTTATGGCCGAATATAGAGTATGTTGATAAGATGTGATGAAGTGATTTTATTTAATATTTTGATTGTTGTAGTTATGGATTCCATGATGAAAATGAAGGTTGGATGAATTGAAATGAAGTTGTAATCGTTGAGAAATTATTGGAGGAATTAATGTGATTCTAATATGATTTCTTGTAATTATGAGGATAATGTTGTTAGTGTGTGAATTATTGGTATAGTTCATGAATTGAAGGAAGGAAATGTGTTGTTATTGTTCTTGTTGAATTTGGAAGGTTTCGGGTGAAGTGGTATGTTGATTGGGTTGTTTTGAATATCATGTGAATTTTTTGAAGTATTCTTGAATCATGTTAGAATAATTTCGGATTAATACTTGAAGGTGGGATCATTGGTGCTAGCTGGACTATATGTGATTGAATTGAATATAAATGAAATACCGTTGAATTGTGTGACAAGGATTGTTAATGTTAGAGTGTAATTTGGATTGATTGTTGAAGTTGTTAGTATAATTGTTGGTATTGTTGTTGATAATTTGGCCGAGTTGAATTCTCGGATTGTTGTGGATAAATTGGCCGAGTTAGATTCTCGGGGATGGTGTATTTACAGGGGAAATGCTGCCGAAATTTCGGCAGATTATAAATGAATTCATTTGAAGGACTAAGACAAGTATACGATGATGAATCTAATGATTATGTGAATCTTCTTGAATGTAGACTAGCAAGCTTGGACGAATAAGCGTAGCTAATAGGACGTGGAGCAGGTATGTAAGGCTTACCCTTTCTTTCTTTTGGCATGATCCTTATGAAACGAACAGACGACGTATATGTATGATTTTAAAGAAATTCCTATTCTTAGAGCCACTAGGATGGCTAATGTTCTTGATTTCCATAAGCTACTTCATATGGTTTTGATACATATCTATGATTTCCGAAGCTCTATTTGATATGTTTCCGAATTTGTCTATGATTCTTATTCACTTCCGACATGAGTATGATCGATATAGTTGAGCTTAGTGTATGGTTGAATAATGAGTAAAGCATAAAGAGTTCATGTCTCCAAAAGAGTTCTATAAGTACTAAAGTCTCTAACTTTTGTATACAGTCCTGGATTGTTTTGGAAATGTTCGTAGAGGTTCTGTGGTAAAAATGTCTGTTAGGCCCCGTGTTTTCGTACAATTGGAAATCGAGAAATAATTATGACTCGGGTGTTAGAAGGACATAAATTAATTTTTGAGAATATGACTATGTTGGTTATGGGATCTTTAATGTCAAGACATCGGGAAAGGCCAAGGGTAAATTTGGAACTTCGTAAATTAGTTTCGGGAATTTCAAAACGGGGCATTTTAAGAATTGGGCCCAAGAAATTACACTGCAAATGAAGCCCAAACAAATGAAGGGAGGCCGGCCATAGTAGTGGCCCAAGCCCATTTTTAAAGGGGCATGTGCTATGCACATGACCCCTAAAGTAGATATATACATGGATTACACTTGAACTTATCACAAAATTAGAAAAAAAAAATCAAGAACACCCCAAGATAAGGGTTCGGCCGAAGTTGAAAGAGAAAGGAAAAGAAAATTTCCAAGTTTGATTAGTGATCCAAAAATCTTGGTTTCTACATAATTGTGAAGTACTCAAGGCCCTCTTCAACGGGGTATAATTAGTTTGGCACGAGGACGACGTTTTAGACGAGTCGGGTTTTCAAGAAAAGGTGAGAATTCTTACCCTTTTATGTTGTAGAATTGATATGAATATGCTTAGGATTGGAAATAGATGAAAATCCCGTAACTTGGATGTTGAAAAAAAAAACGTGGGTGTGTGTGTATAGTGTGTTGGCCGTGAGCTTTGGGGTGGATAAAATGGTTTGAATTGATCTTGTTTAAGTTGGCATAATGTGTTGTTGTGATCCTTATATCGTAAATGACTGATTGTTGAATTAAATTGGCGGTGGAAAACGAACTCGGATATTATCGGAAAGTGTATATCCTTGGTATCTTTATGTATATCAATGTATATTTTGGGTGCTAGAGACTTTAGATATGACTTTATAATGATATTGATGAATTCGGAATGAAACGACGTTAGTTAGAATGTTCGTCGTGAATTTTAATGTTTTGAAGAATTATGGGAACTAATGGATTTTTGGTGCAATTTTGTGTATGTCTTAGATTGAATTTGGAATGTGTTTGACTAGTGTTGGATGGGTAAATGAATGCACTTATGTGAATATAGAATTGGGATTTTGAAAGTTTGAATGGAAGTTGCCAACTTAAGAAATTATGTAGAACTTTGAAGCTAGGGTGACTTGATTGTTGTTTATATGGTTTGGTTGATGTGTGGGCTGTTGTGGTTGGTTAATTTGAGCCGAGCTACGCCTCGGGGATGTTAGATTTATAGGGGAAATGCTGCCGAAATTTCGGTAGGCAAATATGGAATTAAAGGCAATTTTAAGCCTAAGAATCTCAATTGGTAACTTTGACCATTTGCAGATTTTTGACGAAACGGGACTGGACTTTTGGAAGAGCATACGACGTCTGTGAGGTATGTAAAGCTTCCCACTCCTTTATTTGGCATATCTTAGTATGTTAGGCGAATATGAGAAATTCCGGAGCATTTCTGCTCCTCGAAACCCGATCCACAGAAAAGTTACTATTCATTCAATTCGATTGAAGCCTAAGGGCTCTATTTTGGCTAGAATGCCACCACTCGTCCGAAACCTATCGAAGTGTGGTCGGGTAACCTAGAAACGACCATGTATGACCTTTGGCATATAAATGTTCGTAAAGATAAGTTCGCCACCCCACTTTGACTCGAGGTGGGCCCGCTACCCTGAAACGCCCTATTTGCCTTATGGGGCTATCTTTGTGAATAAAGTTGGATACGATACTTTCGATTGTGAAACTCCCTCCTATGAGATGTATTTTGAATATTATGATACGCTAAGTTACGGTTTGAGTTATACGTACTACTTGGGAATGTTTTGTGAAATGAAACTTTATATCGGCTAAGTATCCGACCATTTTGCATTATGATATGACTTATGCGTTTACTTCGTTTTGGAAAACTATTTTGAAGTACGAATTGCATTGGTTTGGTCACGACTCCGCTCGTGCCTTATTATGACTTCGTTCACCGGTTCCCGGGCCGGTTATGATTCGTGCGCCTTACAATAATTCGGTCGTATGCTGTGTTACGGTTCCCGAGGCTTCGCCATAGGGCCGGGTTCCGTTTGGAGTTATGCTGTGATATGGCTCGTGATGCGATACGCTCACCTATGATTATGTTTGTGTTCGGGGATGTACGGAGATTTGAAACCTTCTGGTGTTATGCTGTGTGTGGCGCCAGCGTCGGAGTGGCGACCACGTTCCTAAGCGTTTGCATGATTCATTGCATTATGTATACATATTATGATTTCGATATAGATTTTGATCTACCCATTTGTACTCCACTTTGACATTTGATTTGCTTTCGGTTTTGATCCATATTTCTGTACTCCGTGCTTTACATACTCAGTACATATTTCGTACTGACCCCCTTTCTTCGGGGGCTGCGTTTTATGCCCGCAGGTGCAGATATCGGTGATCCTCCGCAGTAGGCTTCACTTCTTGCTTTTCCGGAGTACTCCTATTTGATCCGGAGTCCACTTTTGGTACAGACTCTTTTTGCTTTGTATATATTCGGTATATTTGACTAATTGGGTACGGCGGGGCCCTGTCTCGCCATATGTTTTTGTTTTGAGTTCGTAGAGGCCTGTAGTCATATATGTGGGGCGAGGGTCCTATGTGTGTTTGTCTGATTCCGTTTTCTGGTCTTAAGGCGGTCTGTTTGTTATGCTGGCCCCAAATGGCCCTTATGCTTATATTTGCACTTTTGACCGGCGATGTCCATTCCGCCGCTCAGTTTGTACTTGATATGATATTTTGATTTGGCACGACCGCTTAAGACATATTTGATATCAATTATGTTCGATATGATTTCGAAAAATTATGAAATAAGTTTGGAGTTGAAAATGAATGTGTGATTCGGTCTGGGTACCCAGGTAGGGTGCCAGTCGCGGCCCACGGGGCTGGGTCGTGACAAAAGTGGTATCAGAGCGATTTGTCCTCGGAATGTCTACAGGCCGTGTCTCGTAGAGTTTTGTTTATCGATGTGTTGTGCACCACGTCTATAAGCAGGAAGCTACAGGGCATTTAGGATGTTACTTTCTTTGTAATCTTAGATCGTGCGATAGAGTTGAGCTATTAGGATGATTTTGATCTGACTCGCCTTCGTGTTTGCAGTGATGCCTCCGAAGAAGGCAACGGCGGCCCAGAAGGGCAAGGCGAGGATTGGAGAGACTAGCCAGGCACAGCGAGCTACCCGGGCTCGTGTTTATGATTTGCCTGAGGATGTGCCTCATTCTGAGGGGTCTGCTACACCCCCACTAGTACAGCCTGGAGCAGGACCTTCAGCAGCTCCAGAGGTCCGTGTACCCGCGCCTGAGACTCCAGCTCCTCAGCCAGGGGCGGAGGATAGAACCCTGAGGGAGGCTGTACAGCTGTTGACTACACTGGTAGCAGGACAGGCTCGCAGGCGCGGGCGGAGGGACGACGATGATGATGACAGGCGGGACAGCCTGAGAGTTCGGGAGTTTTTGCTATGTGGCCCTCCAGAGTTTTTCGGGTCTAAGCCCGACGAGGACCCCCACGACTTCATTCGGGGGATGCGACGCTCACTGGACTTGGTCAGGGCTTCAGAGACCGAGTCAGTTGAGCTGGCTTCGCACAGGCTTCGAGATGTGGCTACCCACTGGTACGAGACTTGGGAGCTGTCTAGAGGAGAGGGTACCCCTCCAGCCACTTGGGATCAGTTTGTGACAGCATTCACCCGCCACTTTTTGCCACCAGAGTTACGGCGGGCACGGGCTGATCGATTCTTACGTCTGCAGCAGAGGGGTCGGAGTGTTCGCGAGTATAACCTTGAGTTTGATTCTCTGGCCCGATATGCACCGGCCGTGGTAGCAGATATGTCCGATCGGATGCACAGATATGTTATGGGATTGGACCGGTATTTGGTTGATAGTTGTATGGCAGTGTCATTGCAGGCAGACATGGACATTGCCCGACTTCAGGCCTATGCGATGGGTATGGAGGACCGTCGCAGGTCTGATCCGGCTGGCAGAGATCGAGATAGGAGGCCGCCCAAGAGGGCTAGGTTCGCAGGTTATGCTGGAGATTCTCGAGGCGGACAGCCTCAGCAGCAGCCGTCAGACAGGCATTTTCCTCCCTCCGGCCGGGGTACTCAGTCAGGCAGCCGGAGATTCGATAGTACAGGACCGTCTGGGGCCGGTCAGAGCTCCAGAGTGGCAGGTTCACAGGTACCCAGGGGTCCCAGCCAGGCCAGACCACCCAGACCCCGTTGTCCTCATTGCGGGAAGTCTCATCCCGGGGAGTGTTACCGAGCGACTGGAGCTTGCTTTTCGTGTGGTGGTCAGGGCCACTTTATGAGAGATTGTCCATTGGCTAGCGGTTCTGGTAGTGCTGCTCAGCAGACAGGGTCAGCCGCCGGTTCTTCTTCTGCTCCATCAGTTGCACACCCTGGAGGGCGAGGTATTTCAGCACCGGCAGGACGCGGTCGAGGCCGCGGTGGCACTTCAGGTTCTAGCGGTCCCTCGAACCGCATATATGCTTTGGCCAGCCGCCAGGATCAGGAGGCTTCGCCAAACGTCGTCACAGGTACATTGCTGGTTTTCTCCAGATCTGTATATGCATTGATTGACCCTGGCTCTACTTTATCATATATTTCCCCGCTCGTTGCTAGTAAGATTGGGATAGTGTCTGAGCCTATAGAACCGTTTGAGGTAGCTACGCCAGTTGGGGATTTTATTATAGCGAGACAGATTTATAAGGATTGTTCTGTGACCATTTATGATCGTAGCACTAAGGCTGATTTGATAGAGTTAGACATGCTGGAGTTTGACGTCATTATGGGCATGGACTGGTTGTCTTCCTGTTATGCTAATGTCGACTGCCAGAAAAAGGTAGTCCGTTTTCAGTTTCCAGGGGAACCAGTCATAGAGTGGTTCGGATCTACTGCATCGCCGAGGGGTAAGTTTATTTCATACCTCAAGGCTAAGAAGATGATCCAGAAGGGTTATATCTATCATTTGGTTCGTGTGCACGATACTGCCGCGGAGGTACCTACCCTTCAGTCTGTTCCGGTCGTCAGCGAGTTTCCAGATGTTTTTCCTGACGAGCTTCCTGACCTTCCGCCTGAGCGGGAGATTGATTTTACTATTGAGTTGATGCCGGGCACGCAGCCCATATCTATTCCTCCGTACAGGATGGCACCAGTCGAGTTGACGGAGTTGAAGGAGCAGCTGAAGGATTTGCTAGATAAGGGTTTTATCAGGCCCATCACATCACCCTGGGGAGCGCCGGTATTGTTTGTTAGAAAGAAAGATGGGTCGTTGCGGATATGTATTGACTACCGGCAGCTGAATAAGGTGACTATTAAAAATAAATATCCTCTTCCCCGGATTGATGACTTGTTTGATCAGCTGCAGGGTGCTAGACACTTTTCAAAGATAGATCTACGCTCAGGCTATCATCAGGTGCGAGTACGGGAGTCAGATATCCCGAAGACTGCTTTCAGGACCCGGTACGGGCATTATGAGTTCAGGGTTATGTCTTTCGGGCTGACTAATGCTCCAGCGGTGTTTATGGATCTGATGAACCGGGTATTTCGGCCTTTTCTGGATATGTTTGTTATTGTATTTATTGATGATATCCTGATTTACTCGCGATCAGCCGAGGAGCATTCAGATCATTTGAGGACGGTACTTGGCATTCTCCGTCAGCAGAAGTTATATGCTAAATTCTCTAAATGCGAGTTCTGGTTGACTTCTGTGGCATTCTTGGGTCATATTGTTGGCGCAGACGGTATTCGGGTCGATACGCAGAAGATTGAGGCTGTGCAGAATTGGCCCAGGCCTACTACACCGACGGAGGTGCGCAGTTTTCTGGGATTGGCTGGGTATTATCGCAGGTTTGTGGAGGACTTCTCTTCCATTGCAGCACCACTGACGAGGCTTACCCAGAAAGCAGCAAAATTCCAGTGGTCAGATGCCTGCGAGCGCAGCTTTCAGATGCTGAAGGAGAGATTGATTACAGCGCCGGTTTTGGCTCTTCCAGAGGGGTCTGATGGGTATGTCGTATATTGTGACGCCTCTGGTATTGGGATAGGATGTGTATTGATGCAGCACGGTCGAGTTATAGCCTATGCTTCCCGGCAGCTCAGACCACACGAGAAGAACTATCCCACTCATGATCTTGAGTTGGCCGCGGTGATTCATGCTTTGAAGATTTGGCGGCATTATTTATATGGGGTCCATGTGGATATCTATACGGACCATAAGAGCCTTCAGTATATTTTTAAGCAGAAGGAGCTAAATTTGCGGCAGCGGAGATGGCTTGAGCTACTAAAGGATTACGACGTTGATATTCTGTACCACCCAGGGAAAGCCAACGTGGTAGCTGATGCGCTTAGCCGCAAGTCCGTAGGCAGTCTGGCTGATGTTCCATCTGATAAGAGGGATTTGGTTCGCGATATTCATCAGCTGGCCAGCCTCGGAGTTCGTTTGGTGGATTCTGGAGATTCTGGGATTTCTGTTCGTCCAGTTGCTGAGTCATCTATTATTCAGGAGGTAAAGCAGCGCCAGTTTGAGGATCCTCTTTTGATTCAGTACAGAGATGTGGCCCTTAATAAAGCAAAGACTCAGTTTGAAATCTCGCCTGAAGGAGTATTATTGTATGACGGCAGATTCTGTGTACCGGACGTTGCGGGCTTACGGCGACAGATTATGGGCGAGGCCCATAATGCACGGTATTCTGTTCATCCTGGTTCCACCAAAATGTATCGGGACCTCAGGTGTTTGTATTGGTGGGACGGCATGAAGAAAGATATTGCTGAGTTTGTTAGTCAGTGCCCGAACTGCCAGCAAGTTAAGATCGAGCACCAGAAGCCCGGTGGCTTGTTACAGGAGATGGAGATTCCAGCCTGGAAATGGGAGATGATTAATATGGACTTCATTGTTGGGTTGCCGCGTACTCTACGCAGGTACGACTCTATTTGGGTTATTGTGGACAGGCTGACAAAATCAGCCCATTTCCTTCCGGTCCGGACTACATTTTCGGCTGAGGACTATGCCAGATTATACATCAGAGAGATAGTCAGACTTCACGGGGTCCCTGTATCTATTATTACTGACCGAGGTGCTCAGTTTACAGCTAATTTCTGGAGGTCATTCCAGGAGGGATTAGGGACCCAGGTGACCCTCAGTACAGCTTTCCATCCTCAGACCGACGGGCAGGCCGAGCGCACTATCCAGACGCTCGAGGATATGTTACGGGCTTGCGTTATTGATTTCAGGGGCAGCTGGGATGATCATTTGCCGCTTATAGAGTTTGCTTACAATAACAGTTATCACTCCAGCATTCAGATGGCCCCGTATGAGGCCCTTTATGGCAGGAGATGCAGATCTCCTATTGGCTGGTTTGACGTGGGCGAGACTAAGCTGATTGGGCCAGATGTGATCCAGGAGGCTGTGGATAAGGTGAAGCTCATCCGGGAGCGATTGTTAGCTGCTCAGAGTCGACAGAAAGCGTATGCTGATAGGAGACGTCGACCGTTGGAGTTCCAGACTGGTGACTGGGTATTCCTGAAGGTGTCGCCTATGAAGGGCGTTATGAGATTTGGCAGGAAGGGTAAGCTGAGTCCGCGGTACATCGGGCCATACCAGATTGTTCGGAGGATAGGCGCAGTCGCCTACGAGCTAGACTTGCCATCCGATTTGGAGTCCGTGCACCCGGTGTTTCATGTGTCTATGCTGCGGAAATGTATTGGTGACCCTTCCAGGATATTCCTAGTAGATGATCTTCAGGTGACGGAGCGGCTATCTTATGACGAGCAGCCGGTGTCTATTCTGGATCGTAAGGTGAGGAGATTGCGCACTAAGGAAGTGCCTTCTGTCAAGGTTCTGTGGCGCAATAACAACCGGGAAGAGATGACTTGGGAGGCGGAAGATGAGATGAAGAAGAGATTCCCCCATTTATTCCCTACGCCTCCTATAATCTAAACTTTTGTATTTGTTGTACCAATGAACGGATGGACCATGTGTGCTATTCATATATAAAATGGTTTTCCCGTTATGCTTGTGAGCCTTCATAAGATTTGTTTAACATTCGGGGACGAATGTTCTTAAGGGGGGGAGAATGTTAGGCCCCGTGTTTTCGTACAATTGGAAATCGAGAAATAATTATGACTCGGGTGTTAGAAGGACATAAATTAATTTTTGAGAATATGACTATGTTGGTTATGGGATCTTTAATGTCAAGACATCGGGAAAGGCCAAGGGTAAATTTGGAACTTCGTAAATTAGTTTCGGGAATTTCAAAACGGGGCATTTTAAGAATTGGGCCCAAGAAATTACACTGCAAATGAAGCCCAAACAAATGAAGGGAGGCCGGCCATAGTAGTGGCCCAAGCCCATTTTTAAAGGGGCATGTGCTATGCACATGACCCCTAAAGTAGATATATACATGGATTACACTTGAACTTATCACAAAATTAGAAAAAAAAAATCAAGAACACCCCAAGATAAGGGTTCGGCCGAAGTTGAAAGAGAAAGGAAAAGAAAATTTCCAAGTTTGATTAGTGATCCAAAAATCTTGGTTTCTACATAATTGTGAGGTACTCAAGGCCCTCTTCAACGGGGTATAATTAGTTTGGCACGAGGACGACGTTTTAGACGAGTCGGGTTTTCAAGAAAAGGTGAGAATTCTTACCCTTTTATGTTGTAGAATTGATATGAATATGCTTAGGATTGGAAATAGATGAAAATCCCGTAACTTGGATGTTGAAAAAAAAAACGTGGGTGTGTGTGTATAGTGTGTTGGCCGTGAGCTTTGGGGTGGATAAAATGGTTTGAATTGATCTTGTTTAAGTTGGCATAATGTGTTGTTGTGATCCTTATATCGTAAATGACTGATTGTTGAATTAAATTGGCGGTGGAAAACGAACTCGGATATTATCGGAAAGTGTATATCCTTGGTATCTTTATGTATATCAATGTATATTTTGGGTGCTAGAGACTTTAGATATGACTTTATAATGATATTGATGAATTCGGAATGAAACGACGTTAGTTAGAATGTTCGTCGTGAATTTTAATGTTTTGAAGAATTATGGGAACTAATGGATTTTTGGTGCAATTTTGTGTATGTCTTAGATTGAATTTGGAATGTGTTTGACTAGTGTTGGATGGGTAAATGAATGCACTTATGTGAATATAGAATTGGGATTTTGAAATTTTGAATGGAAGTTGCCAACTTAAGAAATTATGTAGAACTTTGAAGCTAGGGTGACTTGATTGTTGTTTATATGGTTTGGTTGATGTGTGGGCTGTTGTGGTTGGTTAATTTGAGCCGAGCTACGCCTCGGGGATGTTAGATTTATAGGGGAAATGCTGCCGAAATTTCGGTAGGCAAATATGGAATTAAAGGCAATTTTAAGCCTAAGAATCTCAATTGGTAACTTTGACCATTTGCAGATTTTTGACGAAACGGGACTGGACTTTTGGAAGAGCATACGACGTCTGTGAGGTATGTAAAGCTTCCCACTCCTTTATTTGGCATATCTTAGTATGTTAGGCGAATATGAGAAATTCCGGAGCATTTCTGCTCCTCGAAACCCGATCCACAGAAAAGTTACTATTCATTCAATTCGATTGAAGCCTAAGGGCTCTATTTTGGCTAGAATGCCACCACTCGTCCGAAACCTATCGAAGTGTGGTCGGGTAACCTAGAAACGACCATGTATGACCTTTGGCATATAAATGTTCGTAAAGATAAGTTCGCCACCCCACTTTGACTCGAGGTGGGCCCGCTACCCTGAAACGCCCTATTTGCCTTATGGGGCTATCTTTGTGAATAAAGTTGGATACGATACTTTCGATTGTGAAACTCCCTCCTATGAGATGTATTTTGAATATTATGATACGCTAAGTTACGTTTTGAGTTATACGTACTACTTGGGAATGTTTTGTGAAATGAAACTTTATATCGGCTAAGTATCCGACCATTTTGCATTATGATATGACTTATGCGTTTACTTCGTTTTGGAAAACTATTTTGAAGTACGAATTGCATTGGTTTGCTCACGACTCCGCTCGTGCCTTATTATGACTTCGTTCACCGGTTCCCGGGCCGGTTATGATTCGTGCGCCTTACAATAATTCGGTCGTATGCTGTGTTACGGTTCCCGAGGCTTCGCCATAGGGCCGGGTTCCGATTGGAGTTATGCTGTGATATGGCTCGTGATGCGATACGCTCACCTATGATTATGTTTGTGTTCGGGGATGTACGGAGATTTGAAACCTTCTGGTGTTATGCTGTGTGTGGCGCCAGCGTCGGAGTGGCGACCACGTTCCTAAGCGTTTGCATGATTCATTGCATTATGTATACATATTATGATTTCGATATAGATTTTGATCTACCCATTTGTACTCCACTTTGACATTTGATTTGCTTTCGGTTTTGATCCATATTTCTGTACTCCGTGCTTTACATACTCAGTACATATTTCGTACTGACCCCCTTTCTTCGGGGGCTGCGTTTTATGCCCGCAGGTGCAGATATCGGTGATCCTCCGCAGTAGGCTTCACTTCTTGCTTTTCCGGAGTACTCCTATTTGATCCGGAGTCCACTTTTGGTACAGACTCTTTTTGCTTTGTATATATTCGGTATATTTGACTAATTGGGTACGGCGGGGCCCTGTCTCGCCATATGTTTTTGTTTTGAGTTCGTAGAGGCCTGTAGTCATATATGTGGGGCGAGGGTCCTATGTGTGTTTGTCTGATTCCGTTTTCTGGTCTTAAGGCGGTTTGTTTGTTATGCTGGCCCCAAATGGCCCTTATGCTTATATTTGCACTTTTGACCGGCGATGTCCATTCCGCCGCTCAGTTTGTACTTGATATGATATTTTGATTTGGCACGACCGCTTAAGACATATTTGATATCAATTATGTTCGATATGATTTCGAAAAATTATGAAATAAGTTTGGAGTTGAAAATGAATGTGTGATTCGGTCTGGGTACCCAGGTAGGGTGCCAGTCGCGGCCCACGGGGCTGGGTCGTGACAATGTCCATAACTTTCTAATACTAAACCGGATTGACTTGAAACGTGTTTATGATCCTCAAGTGTCGATTTGTGTTCCTACTGTCACGACCCAGCCTCGTGGGCCGCGACTGGCACCCTATCTGGGTACCCAGACCAAACCGCATATTCATTTACCAAATCCGAGCATATTCCAAAAATTCATAAAAGTCATATCAAACTGAATCTTTATCAAATATGTCTTAAGCGGTCGCACAAATCAAAATGTCATATCAAATCCAAACGGAGCGGCGGAATAGACATCGCCGGTCAGAAGTGCAAATATAAGCATAAGGGCCATTTAGGGCCATCAAAACAAACGGACCGTTTTAAGACCAAAGAACAAAATCAAACAAACATATATAGGACCCTCGCCCCACATATATGACTACAGGCCTCTACGAACTCAAAACAAAGACATATGGCCTGACAGGGCCCCGCCGTACCCAAATTGTCAAATATACAGAGCATATACATAGCAAAAGGAGTCTGTACCAAAAGTGGACTCCGGATCAGAAGGAGTACTCCAAAATAGCAGAAAGTGAAGCCTACAGTGGAGGATCACCAATGTCTGTACCTGCGGGCATGAAACGCAGCCCCCGAAGAAAGGGGGTCAGTACGAAATATGTACTGAGTATGTAAAGCACGGAGTACAGAAATATGGGCCAAAACCGAAAGCAAATCAGATGACAAAGTGGAGTACAAACCAGTATGTCAAAATCCGTATCAAAGTCATATACGTATACATAATGCAAACGAAATCATGCAAACGCTTAAGAACGTGGTCGCCACTCCGACGCTGGCGCCACACACAGCATAACACCAGAAAGTTTCAAATCTCCGTACATCCCCGATCACAAACACAAACATAGGTGAGCGTATCGCATCACGAGCCATATCACAGCATAACTCCAAACGGAACCCGGCCCTATGGCGAAGCCTCGGGAACCGCAACACAGCATACGGTCGAATCATCATAAGGCGCACGAATCATAACCGGCCCGGGAACCGGTGAACGAAGTCATAATAAGGCACGAGCGGAGTCGTGAGCAAACAAATGAAATTCATATTTCAAAATAGCCTTTCAAAACTTAGTAGTCTCATAAGCCATTTCATAGTACAAAATAATCGAATACTTAGTCGATACAAAGTTTCAATTCACAAAACGTTTCCAAAATATTACGTATGGCTCAAAACGTAACTTAGCATATCATAATATTCAAAACATATCTCGTATGAGGAAGTTCCAAAACCGAAAGTATCATATCAAACTTTATTCAAAAGGACAGCCCAATAAGACAAATAGGGCGTCTCGGGGTTAGCGGGTCCACCTCGAGTCAAATTGAGGTGGCGAACATAATTTACGAACATTTAGGGGCCAAAAGTTCATACATAATCATTTCCAAGTTACCCGACCACATTTCGATAGGTTTCGGACGATTGGTGGCATTCTAGCCAAAATAGAGCCCTTAGGCTTCAATTGAATTGAATGAATAGTAACTTTTCTGTGGAACGGGTTTCGAGGAGCAGAAATGCTCCGGAAGTTCCAATATTCGCCTATCACACTAAGACATGCCAAACCAAGAAGTGGGAAGCTTTACATACCTTACAGACGTCTTACGCTCTCCCAAAAGTCAAGTCCCGTCTCGTCTGAAATCTGCAAATGGTCAAAGTTACCAATTGAGATTCTTAGGCTTAAAAATGCCTTTAACTTCATTTTTGCCTACCGAAATTTCGGCAGCATTTCCCCTATAAATCTAACATCCCCGAGACATAGCTCGGCTCAAAATACATCAACAACAACAGCCCACACATCAACAACAACACAAATCATAATCAAACCACTCTAGCTTCAAAGTTCCACCTTATTACCTAAGTTGGCAACTTTTCATTTAAACTTCCAAAACTTCAAATCTATATCCACATCATTATATTCATTTACTCATTCAAGATCATTCAATCACATCCCAAATATATTCCAAACCATATACGAAAGTTCCCGAAATTCATTATTTTCCATATTTCATTCAAAACATCAAAAGTCACGACGAACATTCTAACTTGCGTCGTTTCATTCCGAATTCATTAACATCAACTACATGTCACATTTAAAGTCTTTAGCATTAACGATATACAATGATATACACAAATATACCAAAGGTATATACTTTCCGATAACGTTCCGAAATCATTTTCCAACGCCAATCCAATTCATCAATCAATCATTTATGACATAAAGGTCACAACGACACATTATACAAACTAAACAAGATCAAATTCACACTCCATCTCCTTCCTAAGGCTCACGGCCACAATGCAAAATATACACACACCCATGGCTTCATTCACACATCAAAGTTACGGGATTCTCGTCTATTCTCAATTCTTAACACATTCACATCAATTCCATAACACATAAGTGGAAGAATTCTCACCTTTTCTTGAAAACCCGACTTGTCGCAAACGTCGCTCTTGTGCCAAACAAATTGTACCCCGTTGAAGAGGGTCTTGAGTACTTCACAACTATGCAAAAATCAAGATTTTTGGAGCAAACACAAGGCTTGGGAATTTTTTTTTTCTCTCCTTTCTCCTATTCGGCCGAGAGCTTTGTTCTTGTGCCCCTTTTTTTTTTTTTTGATTTGATCTTGATTCTTGATAATTCAAAGAGGCTTAAGTGATATATATCCAAATATAGATCATGTGCCATGCACATGATCATTAAAAAGGGCTTGGGCCTAGCCAATATGGCCGGCCACCCCACTAACTTTGGGCCTAGCCAATATGGCCGGGACACGCAGTCTGCTAATAAGCGATTGGATTGTGCGGGACCGTCTGGGGCCGATCAGAGCCCCAGGGTGGCAGGTTCACAGGTATCCAGGGGTCCCAGCCAGGCCAGACCACCCGGGCCCCGTTGTTCTCATTGCGGGAAGTCTCATCCTGGGGAGTGCTATCGAGCGATTAGAGCTTGTTTTTCTTGTGGTGGTCAGGGCCACTTTATAAGAGATTGTCCGCTGGCTAGCGGTTCTGGTAGTGTGGCTCAGCCGACAGGGTCAGCCGCCGGTTCATCATCTGCTCCATCTGTTGCACGCCCGGGAGGGCGAGGTATGCTAGCACCGGCAGGACGCGGTCGAGGCCGCGGTGGCGGTTCAGATTCTAGCGGTCCCTCGAACCGCATATACGCTTTGACTGGTCGGCGTGACCTAGAGAAATCACCAGACGCAGACCCAGGTATATTACTAACCCTTTTTCTGAATGAATATGTGCAATGATAGGTCTGTATTCTAGTATTTTATGCGATGCTCTCTTTCTGCGTGTCAGTAGAAGTAGGGTAAGAATCCGAATCAATGAAAATATTTGAGGCGGCTATCTATGCATGTGGGGGGCGAATATAGGGAGTTTGGCAGGCTAAAACGAGAAACCACATAGCTAGGAGAGCAAACGACCTATTTGGGTCGGAGTGGGACCCGCTACGAAAACTTCCCGAAAAATTTGCTAAGACACCGTTTGGCCCTAAAATTACGTGACAAAGGTCGTGCGGGGCAATTGATGGAATTATATCAGCCCTAACGCGTCAAAATGCATGAAAGTTCCGGGGTTAAGCGTGCTCAAACCAGAGCAATTCTGGGATGGGTGACCCCCTGGGAAGTAATGTAAAGTTTTTCATACGTGAGAGTGCGATAAATATAAATGGAAATTTGGGGTAACCAAAAGGTAAATAGAATGTGTGTGGAGTAATTAGTGCCCTTTCTGGAGTCACGCAGAACGAGGCAGACTAAATGTGCAAAAAGAAAAGGGTACAACACCGCTTGGGAAATTGAACGAATTTGAATAACAGTCAGAGACGTTCGCCAGTAAGGTATTAGTAAATGTGTGTGTGTGTGTGTGTGTGTATATGATTTTCGTTTGGTGCCCATGTGGGTTAAGAGCTGAGACCCGGCAATTAATGTTGTGATAGACGAAAGGTTTTACTAAATCGAATACATGAAGCGAAGCGGGGGGCGACGATCCGAAAGTTGTCAAGGGATAGAAAATCCCTAAGTACATTATAACTCAGTTTAGAATGACGATGTCTGAAAAAGAAAATGAGTATGAAGGGTAGGAAAGATGAAAGATAAACAGTGTGAACAAGTGGAATCTTTGAAAGAGTCGATACGCGAGACGCAAGACAATTTGTGTGACAACTTGGCGAATAAGTTTACCAATAACGGGGAAATTCTCCTGAATTATTGGAGCCTTAATAGGAGCGATTTGATTCTAATTCGACATTCTATCTGTTGTGCTTCTGCACTCCCGATTCCGATAAGGCTCTGTCTAGTACGCCTCTGTATTTCTGAGCTCGATTATGTTCCCGTCTGATGAATCTTTGTGCGTCTGATTCTGGATACGTTTCTGTCTGGCACGCCTCTGTATGTCTAACTCTGGATATAAATCCGTCTGATATGCTTCTGTGCGTTTGATTTTGAACACGCGTATGTTCGACACATTTCGGTCTGTCTGATCACGACTCTGTATGATGCAATTCTGTACATTTGATTCTGATTTCGAATCTGACCGATATGATCTTGTACGTCTGACTCCGATCTCAGATTTGTCTGATATACTTCCGTACCTCTGATGTTGACTATGAATCCGTCTGATATGCTTATATGCGTCTGGCCCTAGTTCTGAATCTGTTTGGCATGAAGTGTCTGGTATGAAGTAAAGTGAGATTACGACGATGTGGTAAGAAACTCAGAAGTGTAACAAAAAAAAATGATATTGACTATGATGTCTGGAAAGCGTTCGTCCATTACAAGAATATAGCGTATGGTTCGGTGATTACGTGGGGTATGAGAAAATGTATTATGAAGGCATTTGAATCAGTGATGTGAAAAATTTACCCCCCTAAAGTTAGTAAAGAAGCCGTGTCGGAAAATCAATAAAGAACAACTATAAAGAGAACCCTCCCGGAGCAGTATGACGCCCCATAAGGTCGATTCAACATTCGAGGACGAATGTTCTAAAGGGGGGGAGAATGTCATGTCCCGTGCTTTCGTATAATTGGAAATCGAGAAATAAATAAGACTTGTGTGTTATAAGGAAATATTTTGATTTTGGTGAATATGACTATGTTGGTTGTGGAATCATTAATGTTAAGACATCGGGGAAGGCCGAGGGTAAATTTGGAATTTCGGAAATTACTTTCGGGAATTACAAAACGGGACGTTTAATGAATTGGGCCAAGAAAAATTTGAACAAATTGAGGCCCAAAGTCTTGAAGGTGGCCGGCCATATTGGCATGGCCCAAGACCCTTTTAATGGTCATGTGAGTTGCATGTGCCCTTAAGTTGATATATATCCATATGCTTCTTTGGATTATTAAGGAACCAAATTAAAACAAAAAAACAAAAATGAAGAACACCTAGATAAGGCTCTCGGCCGAACTAGGAGAAAAGAAAAAAAAAATTCCTAGCTTGTGTTTGTGGCTCAAAAATCTTGGTTTCTCCATAGTTGTGAAGTACTCAAGGCGCTCTCCGACGGGGTATAATTAGTTTGGCACAAGGACCTCGTTTGCGACAAGTCGGGTTTTCAAGAAAAGGTGAGAATTCTTACACTTTTGTGTTATAGAATTGATATGAATGTGTTAAGGATTGAGAATAGACGAGAATCCCGTAACTTTGATGTATGTAGAAAGCCGTGGGTGTGTGTGTGTTTGGTGTTGGAGCCGTGGCACTTATGAAGTGCAAAGTAATGTGAATTGATCTTGTTTAGCTTGTTTAATGTGTCGTTGTGACCTTTATGTCGTAAATGAACGTTTAAAGAATTGAATTGGCGTTGGAAAAGGATTTCGGATCATTACGGGAAAGTGTATACCTTTGGTGTAGTTGTGTATATCATTGTATGTCTAAGGTGCTAAAGACTTTAAATATGATTTATGGTTGATGTTAATGAATTCGGAATGAAACGACGCAAGTTAGAATGTTCGTTGTGACTTTTGGTGTTTTGAAAGAATTATGGAAAGTAATGGATTTTGGGCAATTTCGTGTATGGCTTGGAATGTATTTGGAATGTGATGGCATAATCTTGAATGAGTAAATGAATACAATAATATGGATATAGATTTGGAATTTTGAAGTTTGAATGAAAGATTTCCAACTTGCGTAGTAAGGTAGACTTTTGAAGTTTGAATATGGTTTATATTGTTTGATGATGTTTGGGTTGTTGTTGTTGATGCATTTTGAGCCGAGCTAAGTCTCGGGGGTGTTAGATTTATAGGGGAAATACTGCCGAAATTTCGGTAGACAAAAATGAAGTTAATGGCATTTTTAAGCCTAAGAATCTCAATTGGTAACTTTGACCATTTGCAAATTTCAGACGAAACGGGACTTGACTTTTGGGAGAGCATACGACGTCTGTAAGGTATGTAAAGCTTCCCACTTCTTCATTTGGCATGTCTTAGTGTGATAGGCGAATATTGGAACTTCCGGAGCATTTCTGCTCCTCGAAACCCGACCCACAGAAAAGTTACTATTTATTCAATTCAATTGAAGCCTAAGGGCTCTATTTTGGCTAAGATGCCACCAATCGTCTGAAACCTATCGAAATGTGGTCGGGTAACTTCGAAATGATTATGTATGACCTTTTGGCCCCTAAATGTTCGTAAATTACGTTCGCCACCTCAATTTGACTCGAGGTGGGCCCGCTAACCCCGAGACGCCCTATTTGTCTTATTGGGCTATCTTTGTGAATAAAGTTTGATATGATACTTTCGATTTTGGAACTCCCTCCTATGAGATATATTTTGAATATTATGATATGCTAATTTACGTTTTGAGCCATACGTACCATTTTGGAAACTTTTGTGAAACGGATCTTTGTATCGACTAAGTATTCGCTTATTTTGTGCAATGGAACGATTTGTAAAACTATTATGTTTTGAAAGACTATTTTGAAGTATGATTTGCATTTGTTTGCTCACGACTCCGCTCGTGCCTTATTATGACTTCGTTCACCGGTTCCCGGGCCGGTTATGATTCGTGCGCCTGACGATAATTCGGCCGTATGCTGTGTTACGGTTCCCGAGGCTTCGCCATAGGGCCGGGTTCCGTTTGGAGTTATGCTGTGATATGGCTCGTGATGCGATACGCTCACCTATGTTTGTGTTTGTGTTCGGAGATACGGAGATTTGAAACCTTCTGGTGTTATGCTGTGTGTGGCGCCAGCGTCGGAGTGGCGACCACGTTCTTAAGCGTTTGCATGATTTCGTTTGCATTATGTATACGTATATGATTTTGATACGGATTTTGACATCCCGATTTGTACTCCACTTTGTTATCTGATTTGCTTTCAGTTTTGATCCATATTTCTGTACTCCGTGCTTTACATACTCAGTACATATTTCGTACTGACCCCCTTTCTTCGGGGGCTGTGCTTCATGCCCGCAGGTGCAGATATTGGTGATCCTCCACTGTAGGCTTCACTCTTTGCTACTTCGGAGTACTCCTTCTTGACTCGGAGTCCACTTTTGGTAAAGACTCTCTTTTGCTATGTATATTCTGTACATTTGACTATTTGGGTACGGCGGGGCCCTGTCTCGCCATATGTCTTTGTTTTGAGTTCGTAGAGTCCTGTAGTCATATATGTGGGGCGAGGGTCCAATGTATGTTTGTCGGTTTTGTTTTTCCGGTCTTAAAGCGGTCCGTTGGTTATGATGGCCCTAAATGGCCCTTATGCTTATATTTGCACTTTTGACCAGCGATGTCTATTCCGCCGCTCAGTTTGGATTCGATATGACATTTTGACTTGTGCGACCGCTTAAGACATATTTTGATATAAACTATGTTTGGTATGACTTATATGAAATTCTGAAATAAGCTTTGATTCGGTATATGAATATGCGATTTGGTCTGGGTACCCAGGTAGGGTGCCAGTCGTGGCCCACGGGGCTGGGTCGTGACAAAAGTGGTATCAGAGCAGTTTGTCCTCGGAATGTCTACAGGCCGTGTCTCGTAGAGTCTTGTTTATCGATGTGTTGTGCACCACATCTATAAACAGGAAGCTACAGGGCATTTAGGATGTTACTTTCTTTGGAATCTTAGATCGTGCGATAGAGCTGTGCTATTAGGGTCATTCTAATCTGACCCGTTATTGTGTTTGCACTGATGCCTCCGAAGAAGGCAACGGCGGCCCAGAAGGGCAAAGCGAGGATGGGAGAGACCAGACAGGCACAGCGATCTACCCGGGCTCGTGTCTATGATTTGCCCGAGGTTGTGCCTCATTCTGAGGGGTCTGCTACACCCCCACTAGTACAGCCTGGAGCAGGACCTTCAGCAGCTCCAGAGGTCCGTGTACCCGCTCCTGAGGCTCCAGCTCCTCAGCCAGGGGCGGAGGATATGACCCTGAGGGAGGCTGTACAGTTGCTGACTACACTAGTAGCAGGTCAGGCTCGCATACGCGGGCGGAGGGACGATGATGACGATGACAGGCGGGACAGCCTGAGAGTTCGGGAGTTTCTATTATGTGGCCCTCCAGAGTTTTTCGGGTCTAAGCCCGACGAGGACCCCCATGACTTTATTCGGGGGATGCGGCGCTCACTGGACTTAGTCAGGGCTTCAGACACCGAGTCGGTCGAGCTGGCTTCGCACAGACTTCGAGATGTTGCTACCCACTGGTACGAGACTTGGGAGTTGTCTAGGGGAGAGGGTGCCCCTCCAGCCACTTGGGATCAGTTTGTGACAGCATTCACCCGCCACTTTCTGCCCCCAGAGTTACGACGGGAGCGAGCTGATCGGTTTTTACATTTGCAGCAGAGGGGTCGAAGCGTTCGTGAATATAATTTGGAGTTTGATTCCCTGGCCCGGTATACACCTGCCGTGGTAGCTGATATGTCTGATCGGATGCATAGATATGTTATGGGGTTGGATCGTTACCTGATTGACGGCTGTATGGCGGTGTCATTGCAGACAGATATGGACATTGCCCGTCTACAGGCCTACGCCCAGGGGATGGAGAACCGGCACCGAGCAGATCGGCCCAGCAGAGAGTATTATGGGAGACGGCCCAAGAGGGCCAGATCAGCGGGGTATTCTGGAGATTCTCGGGGCGGGGAGCCTCAGTATAAGTCCAGTGGATACTTCCCTCCGTTAGGCCGGGACACGCAGTCTGCTAATAAGCGATTGGATAGTGCGGGACCGTCTGGGGCCGGTCAGAGCCCCAGGGTGGCAGGTTCACAGGTATCCAGGGGTCCCAGCCAGGCCAGACCACCCGGGCCCCGTTGTTCTCATTGCGGGAAGTCTCATCCTGGGGAGTGCTATCGAGCGATTGGAGCTTGTTTTTCTTGTGGTGGTCAGGGCCACTTTATGAGAGACTGTCCGCTGGCTAGCGGTTCTGGTAGTGTGGCTCAGCCGACAGGGTCAGCCGCCGGTTCATCATCTGCTCCATCTGTTGCACGCCCGGGAGGGCGAGGTATGCTAGCACCGGCAGGACGCGGTCGAGGCTGCGGTGGCGGTTCAGATTCTAGCGGTCCCTCGAACCGCATATACGCTTTGACTGGTCGGCGTGACCCAGAGGCATCACCAGACGCAGACCCAGGTATATTACTAACCCTTTTTCTGAATGAATATGTGCAATGATAGGTCTGTATTCTAGTATTTTATGCGATGCTCTCTTTCTGCGTGTCAGTAGAAGTAGGGTAAGAATCCGAATCAATGAAAATATTCGAGGCGGCTATCTATGCATGTGGGGGGCGAATATAGGGAGTTTGGCAGGCTAAAACGAGAAACCACATAGCTAGGAGAGCAAACGACCTATTTGGGTCGGAGTGGGACTCGCTACGAAAACTTCCCGAAAAATTTGCTAAGACACCGTTTGGCCCTAAAATTACGTGACAAAGGTCGTGCGGGGTAATTGATGGAATTATATCAGCCCTAACGCGTCAAAATGCATGAAAGTTCCGGGGTTAAGCGTGCTCAAACCAGAGCAATTCTAGGATGGGTGACCCCCTGGGAAGTAATGTAAAGTTTTTCATAAGTGAGAGTGCGATAAATATAAATGAAAATTTGGGGTAACCAAAAGGTAAATAGAATGTGTGTGGAGTAATTAGTGCCCTTTCGGGAGTCGCGCAGAACGAGGCAGACTAAATGGGCAAAAAGAAAAGGGTACAACACCGCTTGGGAAATTGAACGAATTTGAATAACAGTCAGAGACGTTCGCCAGTAAGGTATTAGTAAATGTGTGTGTGTGTGTGTGTATATGATTTTCGTTTGGTGCCCATGTGGGTTAAGAGCCGAGACCCGGCAACTAATGTTGTGATAGACGAAAGGTTTTACTAAACCGAATACATGAAGCGAAGCGGGGGGGCGACGATCCGAAAGTTGTCAAGGGATAGAAAATCCCTAAGTACATTATAACTCAGTTTAGAATGACGATGTCTGAAAAAGAAAATGAGTATGGAGGGTAGGAAAGATGAAAGATAAGCAGTGTGAACAAGTGGAATCTTTGAAAGAGTCGATACGCGAGACGCAAGACAATTTGTGTGACAACTTGGCGAATAAGTTTACCAATAACGGGGAAATTCTCATGAATTATTGGAGCCTTAATAGGAGCGATTTGATTCTAATTCGACATTCTATCTGTTGTGCTTCTGCACTCCCGATTCCGATAAGGCTCTGTCTAGTACGCCTCTGTATTTCTGAGCTCGATTATGTTCCCGTCTGATGAATCTTTGTGCGTCTGATTCTGGATACGTTTCTGTCTGGCACGCCTCTGTATGTCTAACTCTGGATATAAATCCGTCTGATATGCTTCTGTGCGTTTGATTTTGATCACGCGTATGTTCGACACATTTCGGTCTGTCTGATCACGACTCTGTATGATGCAATTCTGTACATTTGATTCTGATTTCGAATCTGGCCGATATGATCTTGTACGTCTGACTCCGATCTCAGATTTGTCTGATATACTTTCGTACCTCTGATGTTGACTATGAATCCGTCCGATATGCTTATACGCGTCTGGCCCTAGTTCTGAATCTGTTTGGCATGAAGTGTCTGGTATGAAGTAAAGTGAGATTACGACGATGTGGTAAGAAACTCAGAAGTGTAACAAAAAAAATGATATTGACTATGATGTCTGGAAAGCGTTCGTCCATTACAAGAATATAGCGTATGGTTCGGTGATTACGTGGGGTATGAGAAAATGTATTATGAAGGCATTTGAATCAGTGATGTGAAAAATTTACCCCCCTAAAGTTAGTAAAGAAGCCGTGTCGGAAAAATCAATAAAGAACAACTATAATGAGAACCTTCCCGGAGCAGTATGACGCCCCATAAGGTCGATTCAACATTCGAGGACGAATGTTCTAAAGGGGGGGAGAATGTCATATCCCGTGCTTTCGTATAATTGGAAATCGAGAAATAAATAAGACTTGTGTGTTATAAGGAAATATTTTGATTTTGGTGAATATGACTATGTTGGTTGTGGAATCATTAATGTTAAGACATCGGGGAAGGCCGAGGGTAAATTTAGAATTTCGGAAATTACAAAACGGGACGTTTAATGAATTGGGCCAAGAAAAATTTGAACAAATTGAGGCCCAAAGTCTTGAAGGTGGCCGGCCATATTGGCATGGCCCAAGACCATTTTAATGGTCATGTGAGTTGCATGTGCCCTTAAGTTGATATATATCCATATGCTTCTTTGGATTATCAAGGAACCAAATCAAAAAAAAAAAAAAATGAAGAACACCTAGATAAGGCTCTCAGCCGAACTAGGAGAAAAGAAAAAAAAATTCCTAGCTTGTGTTTGTGGGTCAAAAATCTTGGTTTCTCCATAGTTGTGAAGTACTCAAGGCGCTCTCCGACGGGGTATAATTAGTTTGGCACAAGGACCTCGTTTGCGACAAGTCGGGTTTTCAAGAAAAGGTGAGAATTCTTACACTTTTGTGTTATAGAATTGATATGAATGTGTTAAGTATTGAGAATAGACGAGAATCCCGTAACTTTGATGTATGTAGAAAGCCGTGGGTGTGTGTGTGTTTGGTGTTGGAGCCGTGGCACTTATGAAGTGCAAAGTAATGTGAATTGATCTTGTTTAGCTTGTTTAATGTGTCGTTGTGACCTTTATGTCGTAAATGAACGTTTAAAGAATTGAATTGGCGTTGGAAAAGGATTTCGGATCATTACGGGAAAGTGTATACCTTTGGTGTAGTTGTGTATATCATTGTATGTCTAAGGTGCTAAAGACTTTAAATATGATTTATGGTTGATGTTAATGAATTCGGAATGAAACGACGCAAGTTAGAATGTTCGTTGTGACTTTTGGTGTTTTGAAAGAATTATGGAAAGTAATGGATTTTGGGCAATTTCGTGTATGGCTTGGAATGTATTTGGAATGTGATGGCATAATCTTGAATGAGTAAATGAATACAATAATATGGATATAGATTTGGAATTTTGAAGTTTGAATGAAAGATTTCCAACTTGCGTAGTAAGGTAGACTTTTGAAGTTTGAATATGGTTTATATTGTTTGATGATGTTTGGGTTGTTGTTGTTGATGCATTTTGAGCCGAGCTAAGTCTCGGGGGTGTTAGATTTATAGGGGAAATGCTGCCGAAATTTCGGTAGACAAAAATGAAGTTAATGGCATTTTTAAGCCTAAGAATCTCAATTGGTAACTTTGACCATTTGCAAATTTCAGACGAAACGGGACTTGACTTTTGGGAGAGCATACGACGTCTGTAAGGTATGTAAAGCTTCCCGATTCTTCATTTGGCATGTCTTAGTGTGATAGGCGAATATTGGAACTTCCGGAGCATTTCTGCTCCTCGAAACCCGACCCACAGAAAAGTTAGTATTCATTCAATTCAATTGAAGCCTAAGGGCTCTATTTTGGCTAGGATGCCACCAATCGTCTGAAACCTATCGAAATGTGGTCGGGTAACTTAGAAATGATTATGTATGAACTTTTGGCCCCTAAATGTTCGTAAATTACGTTCGCCACCTCAATTTGACTCGAGGTGGGCCCGCTAACCCCGAGACGCCCTATTTGTCTTATTGGGCTATCTTTGTGAACAAAGTTTGATATGACACTTTCGATTTTGGAACTCCCTCCTATGAGATATATTTTGAATATTATGATATGCTAATTTACGTTTTGAGCCATACGTACCATTTTGGAAACTTTTGTGAAACGGATCTTTGTATCGACTAAGTATTCGCTTATTTTGTGCTATGGAACGATTTGTAAAACTATTATGTTTTGAAAGACTATTTTGAAGTATGATTTGCATTTGTTTTGCTCACGAATCCGCTCGTGCCTTATTATGACTTCGTTCACCGGTTCCCGGGCCGGTTATGATTCGTGCGCCTTACGATAATTCGGCCGTATGCTGTGTTACGGTTCCGAGGCTTCGCCATAGGGCCGAGTTCCGTTTGGAGTTATGCTGTGATATGGATCGTGATGCGATACGTTCACCTATGTTTGTGTTTGTGTTCGGAGATACGGAGATTTGAAACCTTCTGGTGTTATGCTGTGTGTGGCGCCAGCGTCGGAGTGGCGACCACGTTCTTAAGCGTTTGCATGATTTCGTTTGCATTATGTATACGTATATGATTTTGATACGGATTTTGACATCCCGATTTGTACTCCACTTTGTTATCTGATTTGCTTTCAGTTTTTGATCCATATTTCTGTACTCCGTGCTTTACATACTCAGTACATATTCGTAACTGACCCCCTTTCTTCGGGGGCTGCGCTTCATGCCCCGCAGGTGCAGATATTGGTGATCCTCCACTGTAGGCTTCACTCTTTGCTACTTCGGAGTACTCCTTCTTGA
>NW_026843491.1:0-70000 GCF_019175385.1 Lycium barbarum
TGAATATCACGAACCAAATCCCTCTTATCAGATGGGACATCAGCCAGACTGCCCACGGACTTGCGGCTAAGCGCATCAGCTACCACGTTGGCTTTCCCCGGATGGTACAGAATATCGACGTCGTAATCCTTTAGTAGCTCAAGCCATCTCCGCTGCCACAAATTTAGCTCCTTCTGCTTAAAAATATACTGGAGACTCTTATGGTCCGTATAGATATCAACATGGACCCCATATAAATAATGCCGCCAAATCTTCAAAGCATGAATCACCGCGGCCAACTCAAGATCATGGGTGGGATAGTTCTTCTCGTGCGGTCTGAGCTGCCGGGAAGCATAGGCTATAACTCGACCGTGCTGCATCAGTACACATCCTATCCCAATACTAGAGGCGTCACAATAGACAACATACCCGTCAGATCACTCTGGAAGAGCCAAAACTGGTGCTGTAATCAATCTCTCCTTCAGCAACTGAAAGTTGCGCTCGCAGGCATCTGTCCACTGGAATTTTGCTGCTTTCTGGGTAAGCCTCGTCAGTGGTGCTGCAATAGAACAAAAATCCTCCACGAACCTGCGATAATACCCAGCCAATCCCAGAAAACTGCGCACCTCTGTCGGTGTAGTAGGCCTGGGCCAATTCTGCACAGCCTCAATCTTCTGCGTGTCGACCCGAATACCGTCTGCGCCGACAATATGGCCCAAGAATGCCACAGAAGTCAACCAGAACTCACATTTAGAGAATTTAGCATATAACTTCTGCTGACGGAGAATGCCAAGTATCGTCCTCAAGTGATCTGAATGCTCCTCGGCTGATCGCGAGTAAATCAGGATGTCATCAATAAACACAATAACAAACATATCCAGAAAAGGCCGAAATACCCGGTTCATCAGGTCCATAAATACCGCTGGAGCATTAGTCAGCCCGAAAGACATAACTCTGAACTCATAATGCCCGTACCGGGTTCTGAAAGCAGTCTTCGGGATATCTGACTCCCGTACTCGCACCTGATGATAACCTGAGCGCAGATATATCATTGAAAAGTATTTAGCGCCCTGCAGCTGATCAAACAAATCATCAATCCGAGGGAGGGGATATTTATTCTTTATAGTCACCTTATTAAGCTGCCGGTAATCGATACACATCCGCAATGACCCATCTTTCTTTCTGACAAACAATACCGGCGCTCCCCAGGGTGATGTGCTGGGTCTGATAAAACCCTTATCCAACAAATCTTTCAGCTGCTCTTTCAACTCCTTCAGCTCAGCTGGTGCCATCCTGTACGGAGGAATAGATATAGGCTGCGTATCCGGCATCAGCTCTATAGTGAAATCAATCTCCCGCTTAGGCGGAAGGCCAGGAAGCTCGTCAGGAAATACATCTGGAAACTCACTGACGACCGGAACAGACTGAAGGGTAGGTACCTCCGCGGCAGTATCGTGCACACGAACCAAATGATAGATATACCCCTTCTGGATCATCTTCTTAGCCTTGAGGTATGAAATAAACTTACCCCTCGACGATGCTGTAGATCCGAACCACTCTATGACTGGTTCCCCTGGAAACTGAAAACGGACTACCTTTTTCTGGCAGTCGACATTAGCATAACAGGAAGACAACCAGTCCATGCCCATAATGACGTCAAACTCAAGCATATCTAACTCTATCAGATCAGCCTTAGTGCTACGATCATAGATGGTCACAGAACAATCCCTATAAATCTGTCTCGCTACAATAAAATCCCCAACTGGCGTAGCTACCTCAAATGGCTCTATAGGCTCAGACACTATCCCAATCTTACTAGCAACGAGCGGGGAAATGTATGATAAAGTAGAGCCAGGGTCAATCAATGCATATACAGATCAGGAGAAAACCAGTAATGTACCTGTGACGACGTTTGGCGAAGCCTCCTGATCCTGGCGGTTGGCCAAAGCATATATGCGGTTCGAGGGACCGCTAGAACCTGAAACGCCACCGCGGCCTCGACCGCGTCCTGCCGGTGCTGGCATACCTCGCCCTCCAGGGCGTGCAACAGATGGAACAGATGAAGAACCGGCGGCTGACCCTGTCTGCTGAGCAGCACTACCAGAACCGCTAGCCAAAGGACAGTCTCTCATAAAGTGGCCCTGACCACCACACGAAAAGCAAGCTCCAGTCGCTCGGTAACACTCCCCGGGATGAGACTTCCCGCAATGAGGACAACGGGGCCTAGGTCGTCTGGCCTGGCTGGGGCCCCTGGATGCCTGCGAACCTGCCACTCTGGAGCTCTGACCGGCCCCAGACGGTCCCGTACTATCGAATCTCCGGCTGCCTGACTGAGTACTCCGGCCGGAGGGAGGAAAAGGTCTATCTGACTGCTGCTGCTGAGGCTGTCCGCCTCGGGAATCTCAAGAATAACCTGCGGACTTAGCCCTCTTGGGCGGCCTCCTGTCTCGATCTCTGCCAGAAGGATCAGACCTGCGACGGTCCTCCATACCCATCGCATAGGCCTGAAGTCGGGCAATGTCCATGTCTGCCTGCAATGACACTGCCATACAGCTATCAACCAAATACCGGTCCAATCCCATAACATATCTGTGCATCCGATCGGACATATCTGCTACCACGGCCGGTGCATATCGGGCCAGAGAATCAAACTCAAGGTTATACTCGCGAACACTCCGACCCCTCTGCTGCAGACGTAAGAATCGATCAGCCCGCGCCCGCCGTAACTCTGGGGGCAAAACGTGGCGGGTGAATGCTGTCACAAACTGATCCCAAGTGGCTGGAGGGGCACCCTCTCCTCTAGACAGCTCCCAAGTCTCGTACCAGTGGGTAGCCACATCTCGAAGCCTGTGCGAAGCCAGCTCAACCGACTCGGTCTCTGAAGCCCTGACCAAGTCCAGTGAGCGTCGCATCCCCCGAATAAAATCATGGGGGTCCTCATCGGGCTTAGACCCGAAGAACTCTGGAGGGCCACATAACAGAAACTCCCGAACTCTCAGGCTGTCCCGCCAGTCATCGTCATCATCATCCCTCCGCCCGCGTCTGCGAGCCTGACCTGCTACTAGTGTAGTCAACAGCTGTACAGCCTCCTTCAGGGTCCTATCCTCCGCCCCTCAGGTGCGGGTACACGGACCTCTGGAGCTGCGGAAGGTCCTGCTCCAGGCTGTACTAGTGGGGGTGTAGCAGACCCCTCAGAATGAGGCACATCCTCAGGCAAATCATAAACACGAGCCCGGGTAGCTCGCTGTGCCTGGCTAGTCTCTCCCATCCTCGCTTTGCCCTTCTGGGCCGTCGTTGCCTTCTTCGGAGGCATCACTGCAAACACAATAGCGAGTCAGATCAAAATCATCCTAATAGCACAGCTCTATCGCACGATCTATGATTCCAAAGAAAGTAACATCCTAAATGCCCTGTAGCTTTCTGTTTATAGATGTGGTGCACAACACATTGATAAACAAGACTCTACGAGACACGGCCTGTAGACACATTCCGAGGACAAACCGCTCTGATACCACTTTTGTCACGACCCAGCCCCGTGGGCCGCGACTGGCACCCTACCTGGGTGCCCAGTCCGAATCACACATTCATTATAAGGTCCAAACTTATTTCCGAATTTTTACGAAATTATATCAAACATAATTATATCAAAATATGTCTTAAGCGGTCACACCAAATCAAAATACCATATCAAATACAAACTGAGCGGCGGAATAGACATCGCCGGTCAAAAGTGTAAACATAAGCATAAGGGCCATTTGGGGCCATCATAACAAACAGACCGCTTTTAGACCAGAAAATGAAATCAAACCAACATATACAGGACCCTCACCCCACATATATGACTACAGGCCTCTACGAATTCAAAACAAAGACATATGGCGAGACAGGGCCCCGCCGTACCCAAATAGTCAAATGTACAGAATATATATACAAAACAAAAGGAGTCTGTACCAAAAGTGGACTCCGGGTCAAAGAGGAGTACTCCGGAATAGCAAAGAGTGAAGCCTACTGTGGAGGATCACCAATGTGTGCACCTGCGGGCATAAAACGCAGCCCCCGAAGAAAGGGGGTCAGTACGAAATATGTACTGAGTATGTAAAGCACGGAGTACAGAAATATGGATCAAAACCGAAAGCAAACCAGATGTCAAAGTGGAGTACAAATCGGTATGTCAAAATCATATACGTATACATAATGCAAACGAAATCATGCAAACGCTTAGGAACGTGGTCGCCACTCCGACGCTGGCGCCACACACAGCATAACACCAGAAGGTTTCAAATCTCCGTACATCCCCGACCACAAACATAATCATAGGTGAGTGTATCGCATCACGAGCCATATCACAGCATAACTCCAAACTGAACCCGGCCCTATGGCGAAGCCTCGGGAACCGTAACACAGCATACGGCCGAATTATCATAAAGCACACGAATCAATACCGGCCCGGGAACCGGTGAACGAAGTCATAACAGGGCACGAGCGGAGTCGTGAGCAGACAAATGCAAGTAGTATTTCAAAATAGTCTTCCAAAACATAATAATCTCAAAAATCATTTCATAATACAAAATAATCGCATACTTAGTCGATATAAAGTTTCATTTCACCAAACATTTCCAAAATAGTACGTATAGCTCAAAACGTTACTTAGCATATCGTAATAGTCCAAACATATCCCGTAGGAGGAAATTCCAAAATCGAAAGTACTATTTCAAACTTTATTCAGAAGGACAGCCCAATAAGACAAATAGGGCGTCTCGGGGTTAGCGGGCCCACCTCGAGTCGAATTGAGGTGGCGAACATATTTACCGAACGTTTATAGGCCAAAGGTCATACATAATCATTTCTAAGTTACCCGACCACATTTCGATAGGTTTCGGACGAGCGGTGGCATTCTAGCCAAAATAGAGCCCTTAGGCTTCAATTGGATTGAATGAATAGTAACTTTCCTGTGGATCGGGTTTCGAGGAGCAGAAATGCTCCGGAAGTTCTCATATTCGCCTATCATACTAAGATATGCCAAACGAAGGAGTGGGAAGCTTTACATACCTTACAGACGTCGTATGCTCTCCCAAAAGTCAAGTCCCGTTTCGTCTGAAATCTGCAAATGGTCAAAGTTACCAATTGAGATTCTTAGGCTTAAAAATACCTTTAACTTCATTTTTGCCTACCGAAATTTCGGCAGCATTTCCCCTATAAATCTAACATCCCCGAGACTTAGCTCGGCTCAAAATACATCAATACAACAGCCCACACATCATCAAACAACACAAGTAATAATCAAACCACTCTAGCTTCAAAGTTCTACTTTGTTACCTAAGTTGGCAACTTTCATTCAAACTTCCAAAACTCCAACTCTATATCTACATAATTGTATTCATTTCCTCATTCAAACTTATACAATCACATCCCAAATACAATCCAAGCCATACACGAAATTTCCCCAAAATCCATTACTTTCCATAATTCTTCAAAACATCGAAAATTCACGACGAACATTCTAACTTACGTCGTTTCATTCCGAATTCATTAATATCAACTATAACTCATATTTAAAGTCTTTAGCACCCTAAATATACAATGATATACACAATTATACCAAAGGTATACGCTTTCCGATAATATCCGAATTCATTTTCCAACGCCAATTTAATTCATCAATCAATCATTTACGACATAAGGATCACAACAACACATTATTCAAACTAAACAAGATAAAATTCCTATGTCTTTGCACTTCATGTAACTCACGGCCACAACACCAACACACACACACCCACGGCTTTCTATAAGCATCAAAGTTACGGGATTCTCGTCTATTCCCAATCCTTAACACATTCATAACAATTCTATAACATTAAAGGGGCAAAATTCTTACCTTTTCTTGAAAACCCGACTTGTCGTAAACGTAGTTCTTGTGCCAAACTAATTATACCCCGTTGAAGAGGGCCTTGAGTACTTCCCAACTATGTAGAAATTCAGATTTTTGGATCAACAACAAAGCTTGGATAATTTTTTTCTCTTCTCTTTCTCACTCGGCCGAGAGCTCTTATTTCTTGGTGTTCTTGAATTTTTGTTCTTTGTTCTAGATAATTACCAAGTATAACATGATATATATCCATACATTTGATCATATGCATAGCACATGATCATTAACAAAGGGGCTTGGGCCATGGATATGGCCGGCCACCTCTAAACATTGGGCCTCAATTTTTATGTTGTATTTTTCTAGGCCCAATCATAAAACGTCCCGTTTTGTAATTCCCGAAACTAATTTCCGAAATTCCAAATTTACCCTCGGCCTTTCCCGATGTCTTAACATTAAAGATTCCATAACCAACATAGTCATATTCACTAAAATCAAATTATGTCCTTATAACACACAAGTCGTAATTATTTCTCGATTTCCAATTATACGAAAACACGGGACATAACAAATATGCATATATGTAAATGAATGCAACACATAATTGTGAACTAACATAATCATGATACACAACTCAGGACCCATGAACAAAATGGACAATCATAAGAGGGGTACAGGAACATCAAAGACTAAAGTACTCCTAGTGCGTCTAAGAGTAGAGTATTATGGAAGCTCGTTTACTCGTTGTTCGCACATGTCATTGCATCATGCCAAAAAGAACGAAAGGCAAAGCCTTAACATACCTGGAAGATAATTTCTCGACATCCCAACTTACTTCAGGTCTCGCAATCTACATATAAAAGAAGTCGCACTATTATTAGGCTTATTGTCATATATTTATTTTAATCCTTCATATAAAATCTCTTTTAGAATCTGCCGAAATTCGAGCAGCATCTCCCTTGTTTATATCCCTAGCCCGAAATCACAATACCAACAAAACAACAACTACAATAGCACCAACATCAACAACATCATTATCAATACAAAAATATTCCATAAAACATACCACCAGTTGATCAGGTGGTAATGCGTAAATAACGCCTCACCCTTTCCCCATACCCCCTATATATATATACATATACATATATATATATATATATATATATATATATACATATATATATATATATATATATATATATATATATATATATATATATATATATATATATATATATATATATATATATATATATATATATATATATATATATATAATATACATAATATACGCGTATATAACGCCTTCTGGTCACGGATCTATATGCATATATGTAAATGAATGCAACGCATAAATGTGAACTAACATAATCATGATACACAACTCAGGACCCGTGAACAGAAGGGACAATCATAAGAGGGGTACAGGAACATCAGAGACTAAAGTACTCCTAGTGCGTCTAAGAGTAGAGTATTATGGAAGCTCGTTTACTCGTTGTTCGCTCATGTCATTGGATCACGCCAAAAAGAAAGAAAGGCAAAGCCTTAGCATACCTGGAAGATAATTTCTCGACTTCCCAACTTACTTCCGGTCTCGCAATCTACATATAAAAGCAGTGGCACTATTATTAGGCTTATTGTCATATACTTGGTTTAAGCCTTCAAATGAAATCCCTTTTAGAATCTGCCGAAATTCGAGCAGCATCTCCCTTGTTTATATCCTTAGCCCGAAGTCGCAATACCAACAAAACAACTACTACGATAGCACCAACATCAACAACATCATCATCAATACAAAAATATTCCATAAAACATAACACCAGCTGATCAGGTGGTAATGCGTAAATAACGCCTCACCCGTTCCCCATACACCATATATATTTATGTATATATACATATATATGTATATATACATAATATACGCGTATATAACGTCTTCTGGTCACGGGTCAAAATGCATATATGTAAATGAATGCAACGCATAAATGTGAAATAACATAATCATGATACACAACTCAGGACCCATGAACAGAAGGGACAATCATAAGAGGGGTACAGGAACATCAAAGACTAAAGTACTCCTAGTGGGTCTAAGAGTAGAGTATTATGGAAGCTCGTTTACTCATTGTTCGCTCATGTCAATGGATCATGCCAAAAAGAAAGAAAGGCAAAGCCTTAACATACCAGGAAGATAATTTCTCGACTTCCCAACTTACTTCAGGTCTCGCAATCTACATATAAAAGCAGTCGCACTATTATTAGGCTTATTGTCATATATTTGTTTTAAGCCTTCAAATAAAATCCGTTTTAGAATCTGCTGAAATTCGGGCAGCATCTCCCTTGTTTATATCCCTAGCCCGATATCACAATACCAACAAAAAAACAACTACAATAGCACCAATATCAACATCATCATCATCAATACCAAAATATTCCATAAAACATACCACCAGCTGATCAGGTGGTAATGCGTAAATAACGCCTCACCCTTTCCCCATACCCCATATATATATATATAAAAAATATACACAATGTACGCGTATATAACGCCTTCTGGTCACGGATCTATATGCATATATGTAAATGAATGCAACGCATAAATGTGAACTAACATAATCGTGATACACAACTCAGGACCCTTGAACAGAAGGGACAATCATAAAAGGGGTACAGGAACATCAAACACTAAAGTACTCCTAGTGCTTCTAAGAGTAGAGTAATATGGAAGCTCGTTTACTCGTTGTTCGCTCATATCACAGGATCATGCCAAAAAGAAAGAAAGGGAAAGCCTTAGCATACCTGGAAGATAATTTCTCGACTTCCCAACTTACTTCCGGTCTCGCAATCTACATATAAAAGCTGTCGCACTATTATTAGGCTTATTTTCATATACTTGTTTTAAGCCTTCAAATGAAATCCCTTTTAGAATCTGCCGAAATTCGGGCAGCATCTCCCTTGTTTATATCCCTAGCCAGAAATCACAATACCAACAAAACAACAACTACAATAGCACCAACATCAGCAACATCACAATCAATACCAAAATATTCCATAAAACATACCACCAGCTGATCAGGTGGTAATGTGTAAATAACGCCTCACCCTTTCCCCATACACTATATATATATATATATATGTTTATATATATATATATATATATATACATAATATACGCGTATATAACGTCTTCTGGTCACGGGTCAATATGCATAATTGTAAATGAATGCAACGCATAAATGTGAACTAACATAATCATGATACACAACTCAGGACCCATGAACAGAAGGGACAATCATAAAAGGGGTACATGAACATCAAACACTAAAGTACTCCTAGTGGTTCTAAGAGTAGAGTAATATGGAAGCTCGTTTACTCGTTGTTCGCTCATATCATAGGGTCATGCCAAAAAGAAAGAAAGGGAAAGCCTTAGCATACCTGGAAGATAATTTCTCGACTTCCCAACTTACTTCCGGTCTCGCAATCTACATATAAAAGTAGTCGCACTATTATTAGGCTTATTGTCATATACTTGTTTTAAGCCTTCAAATGAAATCCCTTTTAGAATCTGCCGAAATTCGGGCAGCATCTCCCTTGTTTATATCCCTAGCCAGAAATCATAATACCAACAAAACAACAACTACAACAGCACCAACATCAGCAACATCACAATCAATACAAAAATATTCCATAAAACATACCACCAGCTGATCAGGTGGTAATGTGTAAATAACGCCTCACCCTTTCCCCCATACAATATATATATATATATATATATATATATTGTTACACCTCGGAAAAATCCCCGTACATGTACAAGGAATAGAACGACAAGGGTATGAGTGTGGGGTGTTTTACTAAGCAAGGGGTGATGATTCGTGAATTTTTTGAAATGAAAAAGATATGGAATTTTATTCAGCACAGTGGTCGTGAAGTGGTATACGGCCCGTAAAGTGATTTACGGACCGTAAACCACCATCGTCCTCCAGCCTTTCAAGTTTCAACTTTCTGTTAAGTGGTGAAATGCTTAAATACGACTTGGAATAAGGCCCGTAAACTGGTTTACGGACCGTAAACCTCGATCGTAAACTACAATATTCTTCAGCCAACTTCTCTGTTTTGGACATGCTTAAATACGACCAGGGAGGACAGCTCGTAAACCAGTTTACGGCTCGTAATCTGTGGTTTACGACCACTGTTCACCCCGACTGGAATTCATTAAAGACCAGATTTTGAATTAATAAAAGGGACCAAGACTTCATTTTATTTCATTATGCATCTACACCATTCAAGAACACTCTAGAAGCTCTCCAAATATTCATCCACAAAATTCAAGAGATCAAAGGGGAACCAAGATCATCAACATCTAATTCATGAAAGCAAGTGCATGAGACTCTATTGGAAGTCATCTTCTTCAAGAAATCTCAAAAGGGTTGAAATAGGGTTTTGGTATAAAAAGAGTATTGTTGCTCAAGGCTTGTTCCACCATCATCCAAGGTATGTTTCATGACTATACCATATGGTTCAAGGTATTGGAAGGCTTAGATACTTGAAATGTATAAGAACATAGAAAATGGGCCTTGTATGGGTAAATAGTGGCACAATCGAATAGTAGTTGAATGGAGTCATGAATGTTGATAAGCTATAGTTGTGAATATGTTATAAATAACGTCTAGACCATGAAATAAGTATTATATACGAGAAAACGTGATAACGAGCTATAACCATGGATGTGGAGAAATTGGAGGAAAATGGAGATTTTTCTTAAAGTGTATAAGTGATGATTGTTGAAAGTAATATTGTGAGTGTCGTTACGAATGTATGAGAGTGGAAATGAATCATGGGGAAAGTATTAGAAATGAAGGGAGTGCTACCCAATTTTCCTTAGAAATGGTAGTCTGTTCTTGTAATTACTTAGCTAACGACGACATGAATTCTCTTGAAGGTATACGAGTGCATTAGGGGAGAACGAGCAAGCAATAAGAATTGTAAACGTTGAAGGTATGTGAGGCTATTCCCTTTCTTTCAAAGGCATGATCCCTAGCTTACAATTTCATAAATGCTCCCATCTTTTCCTTGCTATCCAAGGTTAAATAATCTAAGATTTCGAAGCACGATTTCCTTCTTGATATTTCATAAATGTTTTCCAAAGTACTCCTATTTTCCAAACCAAAGGTTGCGATTATGTGAGCGTTATGATAGCGACCGTGGATATTATTTTCAATAACAATGATGAAGTCAAAAGTGAAAGTATTATTATACTTGTCACGACCCAACCCCGTGGCAGCGACTGGTACCTTAACTGGGTACCCGTACATACCTACCTGACAGAACTTCGTACCATACAATTTTTTTTTCTTTCAAACAGATGTTTACAAAATCAGACCGATACAGATACTGCACGCGTGCGAACATATACATACCTGAACATACAGAAATTTACAGATAAGCCGATGAGGCTAACATACAGACGGAGTCACAAAATCATTCGTACCTACCAAACAGATGAAACCCGTAACCCACACATCTATCTACAGGCCTCTACAGACATACAGAATCAGATGACGGGACAGGGCCCCGCCGTACCCCGAAATACCATACATACAGAGTCTACAGATAACAGAAGATATATACCAAAAGTATTTACTCCGGATCGAAGGAGTTCTTCAGAATAGCAGAATCCGAGCCCTAGACTGGCGGCGTATCACCAAGTGCGCCTGTACCTGTGGGCATGTAACGCAGCCCCTGAAGAACCGGGGGTCAGTACGAAAAATGTACCGAGTATGTAAAGCAGAAATATATCAAACATAATCATGATCTGGACCGGAAGCACAGAAATATAATAGACAGGCTCATAAGCTGGACGGACAGAGTCATAGTCCAGACAAACGGACAGAATCATAGTCCAACAGACAGAATCAGAATTCATACGGACGTACAGAATCGGAACCCGTCGGCCAGATAATCCAGACGGACAGACGGAATCGTAACCGGTTGGACAGATAATCCGGACGGACATACAGAAGCATAACCAGTCAGACAGATAATCTGGACGGACATACAGAATCATAACCAGTCGGACAGATAATCCAGACGGACATACAGAAGCATAACCCGTCGGTCAGATAATCCAGACGGACATACAGAAGCATAAGTCATACAGACAGAAAGAATCACACATAGGGTACAGGAACGTGGTCGCCACTCCTGCCATTGGCACCACAACACGTCAGATATCAGAAATTCTTCCCCGATCTCCGTCACACATCATAACATAACCACGGTACCCGGGGGCGGACAGTTAACACAGCACCCCGAGCCCAGACTCATCATACTTCGTAATATATCCTCAGTAACCAGGGACGGACATGTAACACAGTACCCCGGAACCGGACACATCATACTTCAGAATTCACATATGGGGCTCGGCGGCCCACCGCACGATATACGTACCGGCCCGGGATCCGGTGAAAGGAATCATAGCATGTGCACGAACTGATTAATGAGGAACCACATATATACAGATCGTCATACAGACTCAACAGAACAGAAGTAGGCCAACTGGCCGATCGAACCACGTATTCGGATAGTTTTCAAGGTACGTGCCTACACGTCACATGGGGAGGCACGACAGATTATAACCAGAACCAGATTTCCAAAGGTCAAAAACTATTTTGTAAGATTTGTATAAAAATAGTGGTATCGTGATCAGAATAGTAGTCCAGGTGTTTTCTGAGAAAATCGGGCAAAACTAAAGTAATTAAGATCATACAGAAGGTATCGGGCCTCGTGGGCCCGCCGCGGAAAAACTCGAGGCGACATAGGTAAATTACCGATAGTAGACCTTATAAGGTCATCCATAATCATCTGGAAGTGTTCCGACTCCGTTTAGGGAAGTTTTGTACAAAAATTCACTTTAAAGGCAATTTGTAAGAAAATAGCTTCAATTGGATTGAAGGAATTGGAGCGGTTTTCCATCTCGAATTCCGGGGGACGGAGTCGTACTTAAGGCTCGCGGCCGAGCCTATCACATCCGGAACATGCCTAGGAACAAAGGGGAATGCTTCACATACCTTGGTAGCACCTTACGCTCGCTTGGCGTCAATCCAAATTTCGTCCAAAATCTGAAAATGGTCAAGTTTACCATTTGTTAGTTTCAAACTTTCAATATTCCAACTTAACACATGCTTGCCTACCGAAATTTCGGCAGCATTTCCTCTGTATACACGACATCCCCGAGACTTAGCTCGGCTCAATTCATCAACACAACATCCCAGAAATGACATTAAAACAACAATAAACATTAAGACATACACTATGGCATCACTAGCCATCTTTCGACATAACGAAACATCTTTCGTTTCAAACTTACATTTCCAAACCAAACTTATTATTTTCATATTCATTATCCATAAAAATCATCACGACATACATCGGAGGCATCCATACCATTTTCACACAATATTCATAAGATACGCAAACATTCAAACATTCCGTTAAGTCACTACTTTTCCAATTTTTCCTAACCTTCCACATACCTGCAGTTTACGAACCGTATTTTGATTTACGGGTCGTCCACTGTGGTCGTATTTAAGCATTCCAAAAACAGAGAGTTTGGCTGGTGGACATGGCAGTTTACGACCTGGTTTACGGTCCGTATACCAGTTTACGGGCCGTAAACTGGGTCGTATTTAACCATATCAACGCTGGGCAGAAAGTTGAGATTTTTGGAATGATGGAATACGATTGCACTATACGGTCCGTAAATCACTTTACGGGCCGTATAGTACCATATATGACCACTGGCAGAAAAATTTTCTGCAACTATATTATTTCCAAAAATGCAAAATTAGCCATTCCCGACTTAGTAAAACACCATACACTCAAGTCCTTCATTGTTCTACTTATCACACAAGTACGGAAAAATTTCCAAGGTGTAACAATGTAAATTAATGCAACGCATAAATGTGAACTAACATAATCATGATACACAACTCAGGACCCATGAACAGAAGGGACAACCATAAGAGGGGTACAGGAACATCAAAGACTAAAGTACTCATAATGCGTCTAAGAGTAGAGTATTATGGAAGCTCGTTTACTCGTTGTTCGCTCATGTCATTGGATCATGCCAAAAAGAAAGAAAGGCAAAGCCTTAACATACCTGGAAGATAATTTCTCGACTTCCCAACTTACTTCAGGTCTCGCAATCTACGTATAAAAGCAGTCGCACTATTATTAGGCTTATTGTCAAAAATTTGTTTTAAGCCTTCAAATAAAATCCCTTTTAGAATCTGCCGAAATTCGGGCAGCTTCTCCCTTGTTTATTGTTATATCCTGCATTTTCGAACGTTGAATTATTTGTAAGCTGAGGTGGGGCCCACACATCAATATATTTTTTTTTGGGACATGTGAAAAGTTATATGAATCGTATATGTAAAGTTAAACACAACCCGTGAAAGGCCCTGGGGCCAAATCAAAGTGGAAGCCCTCCAAACGAATATTTTTAAGAAAACGTTTTCGGATGACCTGACTTGGAGGGGCAAAAACGGCATTATAAGTTTAGAATTTGGGAAAATTCCCAGATATAAAAGTTGTAGATAATTGAAATAGCTTTCCAACGGTAGGTCGTGGGCTCCCAGACGACGTCGGTACAAGGAGATATGGACATTATAAGGCGGAAAGGTCAAGCTGGGCAGTGAAATGGGCCCAACCCGATTCCAATCCGGGTCAGGCCCATTTCCTTATTATTTAAGGGAGTTTTCAGCCTCCTCCTCCACATTTCAGATCAGAAAAGATCCAGAAAATTCCATTAGAGAGAGAGAGAAAACTTCAAGGCTAAGAAGGTCATTTTGACCAAAATCCGAGCTCCGAATCCCGAAGCTCATGAAGAGAAAAACGTTGTACGTTGCGTTGCCTTCAATTTGAGATAAATATTGGTCTTGGGGGATGAAATTTTCGTGGTGGATCTTCTGATAAGGTATTTATAAAATTCCTTTTATGTTATTAAAGTGTTTATTTAGAGTTTTAACGAATTAGAACGGAGAAAACAGCATTATAAACTCGTTTGTTGTTTTGTTGAAATTTATGGGTGAGGGGCTGTTTTAATTGAAATTGATGGACTGATTTGAATTAATATTTTGGTTGTTTTAATCATGGATTATGTGAGGAGAGTGAAGGAACTTAATGGTTATTAAGTTGTTGTAGGAAAACATACAACTTTTTTATGGTTTATGTAAAAATGGAAATGAAAGTATCAAGAGGAAAATTATGATTATTGTGGATGAATTTGGAAGATGGAAATGTATAATGAACTTGTATGTTGAAGGTTAGGAAAAATTGGAAAAGTAGTGGCTTAATGGAAAGTTTGAATGTTCGCATACCTTATGAATATTGGGTGAAAATGGTATGGATGCTTCCGATGTATGTTGTAATGAATTTGGTGGGTGATGAATATCAAAATAACAAGTTTGGTTTGGAAATGTAAGTTTGAAACGAAAGATGTGTCGTTATGCCGAAACGATGGCTAGTGATGCCATAGTGTGTGTTTTAATGTCTGTTGTTGTTTTTGCTATTGTTCTGGGTTGTTGTGTGGTGAATTGAGCCGAGCTAAGTCTCGGGGATGTCTTATATACAGAGGAAATGCTGCCGAAATTTCGGTAGGCAAACACGTGTTAAGTTGGATTATTGAAAAGTTTGAAACTAACAAATGGTAAACTTGACCATTTCTAGATTTTGGACGAGATTGGGATCGACGCCAAGCGAGCGTAAGGCGCTATCGAGGTATGTGAAGCATTTTCCTTTGTTCCTAGGCATGTTCTGGATGTGATAGGCTCGGCCGCGAGCCTTAAGTACGACTCCGTTCCCCGGAATTCGAGACGGAAAACCGCTCCAATTCCTTCAATTCAATTGAAGCTATTTTCTTACAAATTGCCTTTAAAGTGAATTTTTGTACAAAACTCCCCTAAACGGAGTCGGAACACTTCCAAACGATTATGGATGAACTCATAAGGTCTATTAGCGATAATTTACATATGTTGCCTCGAGTTGGTCCGAGGCGGGCCCGCAAGGCCCGATATCTTCTGTAATACTTTAAATACTTCCGTTTTGTCCGATTTTCTCAGAAACCATCTGAACTATTATTTTGATTATGATACAACTATTTTTATGAAATTCTTATAAAATAACTTCTGAACATCTGAGAATCCGATTCTGATAATAATCTGTCGTGCCTTCCCAAGTAGGATATAGGCGCGTACTATGCATACTATCCGTATACTCTGATTTTGGCTCGCCGTTTGGCACCCTTTAGTCTGATTGAGTCTGTATGTGAGTCTGTATGTATGTGGTTTCCCATGGATCTGTTCGTGGTTGTCTCAATGCATTCCTTCACTGCGTCCCGGGCCAGGTTCTGTTATCGTGCATATTTCTCTGCATTGTTCACCGCGTCCCTCGGCGTACGGGCCGGGATTTGTATGTCTGTATGATACTATGATCTGTGTATGGGGATGGCGGCCAGGATGGCATATGATCTGATCTGATTCTGTCTGTCCACCGCGTCCCGTAATAAGAGGGCCGGGTTCTGTTACCGCGCCCCCAGACAGGGCCGGTATTCGTATGTCTGTATGCATGTGCCATCAGTATCAATATAAGCACATGCCTCTGTATGATTTTGTATGGTTCAGTATGACTCTGCACTACTCTGCATGCATAATTCTGTCTGTCCGTCTGAATTACGACTATGTCTGTATGTCCGTATGGCTTCTGATTCTATATGTTCGTATGGATTCTGATTCTGTATGTCCGTATGGATTCTGATTCTGTATGTCCGTATGGATTCTGATTCTGCTCGTCTGTCCGGATTATGATTCCGTCGGTCTGTCCGAACCATGATTCTGTTTATCTGTATGGACCACGATTCTGTATGTCTGTCTGGATCATGACTCTGCCCGTCTGTCTGATGTATGGTTCTGTCCGTTATGTTTCTGTGACTCCGGTTCGGACTGTGATTGTATCTGTTATGTTTCTGCTTTACATACTCGGTACATTTTTCGTACTGACCCCCGTTCTTCGGGGGCTGCGTTACATGCCCGCAGGTACAGGCGCACTCGGTGACACGCCGCCAGTCTAGGGCACAGGTTCTGCTATCTTGAAGAGCTCCTTTTGATTCGGAGCATGTACTTTGGTATATATATCTTCTGTTTTCCGTATGTTCTGTATGTATGGAAGTTCTGGGTACGGCGGGGCCCTGTCCCGTCATATGATTCTGTATGTCTGTAGAGGCCTGTAGATAGATGTGGGGGTTACGGGTTTCGTCTGTATGTTAGCCTTATCGGCTTATCTGTAAATGTCTGCATGTTCAGGTATATATATATGTTTGCGCGCGTGCCGTATCTGTATCGGCCTACTTCTGTAATATCCGTTTGAAAAGAAAAATCTGTACGATACGAAATTCGGTCAGGTAGGTATGTACGGGTACCAAGCTAGGGTGCCAGTCGCGGCCCACGGGGTTGGGTCGTGACATTTATATCCCTAGCCCGAAATCACAATACCAACAAAACAACAACTACAATAGCACCAACATCAACATCATCATCATCAATACCAAAATATTCCATAAAACATACCACCAGCTGATCAGGTGGTAATGCGTAAATAACGCCTCACCCTTTCCCCATACCCCATATATATATATATAATATACATAATATACGCGTATATAACGCCTTCTGGTCACGGATCTGTCACGACCCGGCTAGGGGCCGCGACGGGTACCCGGGACTAACCACCGAGCATCGCTCGTACTATCATTTACCTAACCCATTTAACAATCATTCATCTATTTCCGCTTAACTTTAAAAAGAGGATTTGCTTTTCATTACAAAAATATAACGCGTTGATACAAAAACATATTTCAATATACTTATACACATGCGTACTACCCATGTTGTGGAACCACACAACCCACACCGAGCATCTATGAGCCTCTATTGAGTGACATACAAATATATACACAAAAGGAACAACCAATTAGCACCTCCGGAAGATGGAGTGCTCTTCAGCTCGGCTAGTGACTCCTATTAGTCTGGAACGCTTTCCCGTCTACCTGTGGGCATGAACACAGCATCCAAAGAAAAGGATGTCAGTACGAACATTGTACTGAGTATGTGAGGCATACATCAAGAAATAAAGTAAGAATAAGAAAGTAAAGTAAAGTAAGAACAAGGAGATAATCGATAACTGCTTGCCTCTTAAGGCGGATCCATGCATGCATACTCATAAAGCATCATATAGTAAATTGCTGCGGAACGCGCAACCCGATCCATATGTCATCATATGTTAGTGCCGAGGAATGTACGACCCGATCCATAAATATAATAAGTTAGTGCCGAGGAACGTACGGCCCGATCCATAAATATAATAAGTTAGTGCCGAGGAACGTACGGCCCGATCCATAACCCATATACCCCGCGTCCGGGCATCCCGCGTCTGGGATGGAATCATGATATGCCAGCTGTACAGGTAGCTATGCGTCTATAGCGCCTCACCTTTCCCCCTTTCCCCTGAAAACATTTTCATATCATATATATATACATACATAATATACATAGCATGCTGGAGAGCCCAAGGAAAAGCTGTAAGTACGTTGGAGTGACGTAAGGTCGAAAGCCTCCGATTGTGTTATGGAGTAATCATCGTCGGTTTGTCTCACCTTGAAGGAACAATTATTATAAGGCGAGACTATCAATGAAGAATAGCATTATAAGAAAGCATAGAATAAAATCATGAACTTCATAAGGCATCCATTCATATACTTTGGAAGATTTAGAAATAAAGTCACCATCCATGAATAAATTGAGAAATCAGTAAATAGCTCGACGTTCTCATATAGTCCTTGAAATCGTAAACTTGAAACTTTTAAACATAAGATTTGCTCTCATCATGGTCAGCATAATAATACTTTCACTTTTGACATCATCATTGTTATTGAAAACAATATCCACGGTCGTTATCATAACGCTCACATAATCGCAACCTTTGGTTTGGAAAATAGGAGTACTTTGGAAAGCATTTATGAAATATCAAGAAGGAAATCGTGCTTCGGAATCTTAGATTATTTAACCTTTGATAGCAAGGAAAAGATGGGAGCATTTATGAAATCTTAAGCTAGGGATCATGCCTTTGAAAGAAAGGGAATAGCCTCACATACCTTCGACGCTTACAATTCTTATTGCTTGCTCGTTCTCCCTTAATGCACTCGTATACCTTCAAGAGAATTCATGTCGTCGTTAGCTAAGTAATTACAAGAACGGACTACCATTTCTAAGAAAAATTGGGTGGCACTCCCTTCATTTCTAATACTTTCCCCATGTTTCATTTCCACTCTCATACATTCGTAACGACACTCCCAATATTACTTTCAACAATCATCACTGATACACTTTGAGAAAAATCTACCATTTTCCTCCAATTTCTCCACGTTCATGGTTATAGCTCGTTATCACGTTTTCTCGTATATAATACTTATTTCATGGTCTAGACGTTATTTATAACATATTCACAACCGTAGCTTATCAACATTCATGACTCCATTCAACTACTATTCAATTGTGCCGCTATTTACCCATACAACGCCCATTTTCTATGTTCTTATACATTTCAAGTATCTAAGCCTTCCAATACCTTGAACCATATGGTATAGTCATGAAACATACCTTGGATGATGGTGGAACAAGCCTTTAGCAACAATACTCTTTTTATACCAAAACCCTATTTCAACCCTTTTGGAGAGCTTCTAGAGTGTTCTTGAATGGTGTAGATGCATAATGAAATAAAATGAAGCCTTGGTCCTCTTTATTAATTCAAAATCTGGTCTTTAATGAATTCCAGTCGGGGTGAACAATGGTCGTAACCCACAGTTTACGAGCCGTAAAATGGTTTACGAGCCGTCCTCCCTTGTCGTATTTAAGCGTGTCCAAAACAAAGAAGTTGGTTGAAGAATATTGCAGTTTACGATCAAGGTTTACGGTCCGTAAACCAGTTTACAGGACGTATTCCAAGTCGTATTTAAGCATTTCACCACTTAACATAAAGTTGAAACTTGAAAGGCTGGAGGACGATGGTGGTTTACGGTCCGTAAATCACTTTACGAGCCGTATACCACTTCACGACCACTGTGCTGAATAAAATTCCATAACCTTTTCATTTCCAAAAAATTCATGAATCATCAGCCCTTGCTTAGTAAAACACCCCACACTCATACCCTTGTCGTTCTATTCCTTGTACATGTACGGGGACTTTTCCGAGGTGTAACAAAATCTATATGCACATATGTAAATGAATGCAACGCAAAAATGTGAACTAACATAATCATGATTCACAACTCAGTACCCATGAACAGAAGGGACAATCATAAGAGGGGTACAGGAACATCAAAGACTAAAGTACTCCTAGTGCTTCTAAGAGTAGAGTAATATGGAAGCTCGTTTACTCGTTGTTCGCTCATATCGTAGGATCATCCCAAAAAGAAAGAAAGGGAAAGCCTTAACATTCCTGGAAGAAAATTTCTCGACTTCCCAACTTACTTCTGGTCTCGCTATCAACATATAAAAGCAGTCGCAATATTATTAGGCTTATTGTCAAATACTTGTTTTAAGCCTTCAAATGAAATCCCTTTTAGAATCAGCCGAAATTCGGGCAGCATCTCCCTTGTTTATATCACTTGCCCGAAATCGCAATACCAACAAAACAACAACTACAATAGCACCAACATCAACAACATCATTATCAATACCAAAATATTCCTTAAAATATACCACCAGCTGATCAGGTGTAATGCGTAAATAACTCCTCACCCTTTCCCCATACCCCACATATATATATATATATATATATATAACGCCTTCTGGTCACGGATCTATATGCATATATGAAACTGAATGCAACGCATAAATGTGAACTAACAAAATCATGATACACAACTCAGGACCCATGAACAGAAGGGACAATCATAAGAGGTGTACAGGAACATCAAAGACTAAAGTACTCCTAGTGCTTCTAAGAGTAGAGTAATATGGAAGCTCGTTTACTCGTTGTTCGCTCATATCATAGGATCATGCCAAAAAGAAAGAAAGGGAAAGCCTTAACAAACCTGGAAGATAATTTCTCGACTTCCCAACTTACTTCCGGTCTCGCAATCTACATATTAAAGCAGTCGCACTATTTTTAGGCTTATTGTCATATACTTGTTTTAAGCCTTCAAATGAAATCCCTTTTAGAATCTGCCGAAATTCGGGCAGCATCTCCCTTGTTTAAATCCCTATCCCGAAATCGCAATACCAACAAAACAACTGCTACAATAGCACCAACATCAACAACATCATCATCAATACAAAAATATTCCATAAAACATACCACCAGCTGATCAGGTGGTAATGCGTAAATAACGCCTCACCCTTTCCCCATACACCATATATATATATATGTATATATACATAATAAACGCGTATATAACGTCTTCTGGTCACGGGTCAATATGCATATATGTAAATGAATGCAACGCATAAATGTCAACTAACATAATCATGATACACAACTCAGGACCCATGAACAGAAGGGACAATCATAAGAAGGGTACAGGAACATCAAAGACTAAAGTACTCCTAATGCTTCTAAGAGTAGACTAATATGGAAGCTCGTTTACTCGTTGTTCGCTCATGTCATTGGTTCATGCCAAAGAGAAAGAAAGGCAAAGCCTTAACATACCTAGAAGATAATTTCTCGACTTCCCAACTTACTTCAGGTCTCGCAATCTACGTATAAAAGCAGTCGCACTATTATTAGGCTTATTGTTATATATTTGTTTTAAGCCTTCAAATGAAATCCCTTTTAGAATCTGCCGAAATTCGGGCAGCATCTCCCTTATTTATATCCCTAGCCCGAAATCGCAATACCAACAAAACAACTGCTACAATAGCTCCAACATCAACAACATCATCATCAATACCAAAATATTCCATAAAACATACCACCAGTTGATCAGGTGGTAATGCGTAAATAACGCCTCACCCTTTCCCCATACACCACATATATATATATATGTATATATACATATATATGTATATATACATAATATACGCGTATATAACGTCTTCTGGTCACGGATCAATATGCATATATGTAAATGAATGCAACGCATAAATGTGAACTAACATAATCATGATACACAACTCAGGACCCATGAACAGAAGGGACAATCATAAGAAAGGTACAGGAACATCAAAGACTAAAGTACTCCTAGTGCTTCTAAGAGTAGAGTAATATGGAAGCTCGTTTACTCGTTGTTCGCTCATGTCATTGGTTCATGCCAAAAAGAAAGAAAGGCAAAGCCTTAACATACCTGGAAGATAATTTCTCGACTTCCCAACTTACTTCAGGTCTCGCAATCTACGTATAAAAGCAGTCGCACTATTATTAGGCTTATTGTTATATATTTGTTTTAAGCCTTCAAATGAAATCCCTTTTAGAATCTGCCGAAATTCGGGCAGCATCTCCCTTATTTATATCCCTATCCCGAAATCGCAATACCAACAAAACAACTGCTACAATAGCACCAGCATCAACAACATCATCATCAATACCAAAATATTCCATAAAACATACCAAAAGTTGATCAGGTGGTAATGGGTAAATAACGCCTCACCCTTTCCCCATACCCCATATATATATATATATATATATATATATATATATATATATATATGTATATACACATATATATGTATATATACATAATATACGCGTATATAACGTCTTCTGGTCACGGGCCAATATGCATATATGTAAATGAATGCAACGCATAAATGTGAACTAACATAATCATGATACACAACTCAGGACCCATGAACAGAAGGGACAATCATAAGAAGGGTACAGGAACATCAAAGACTAAAGTAATCCTAGTGCTTCTAAGAGTAGAGTAATATGGAAGCTCGTTTACTCGTTGTTCGCTCATATCATACGATCATGCCAAAAAGAAAGAAAGGGAAAGCCTTAACATACCTAAAAGATAATTTCTCGACTTCCCAACTTACTTCTGGTCTCGCAATCTACATATAAAAGCAGTCGCACTATTATGAGGCTTATTGTCATATACTTGTTTTAAGCCTTCAAATGAAATCCCTTTTAGAATCTGCCGAAATTCGGGCAGCATCTCCCTTGCTTATATCCCTAGCCCGAAATCGCAATACCAACAAAACAACTGCTACAATAGCACCAACATCACCAACATCATCATCAATACCAAAATATTCCATAAAACATACCACCAGCTGATCAGGTGGTAATGCGTAAACAACGCCTTACCCTTTCCCCATATACCATATATATATATATATATATATATATATATATATATATATATATGTATATACACATATATATGTATATATACATAATATACGCGTATATAACGTCCTCTGGTCACGGGTCAATATGCATATATGTAAATGAATGCAACGCATAAATGTGAACCAACATAATCATGATACACAACTCAGGACCCATGAACAGAAGGGACAATCATAAGAAGGGTACAGGAACATCAAAGACTAAAGTACTCCTAGTGCTTCTAAGAGTAGAGTAATATGGAAGCTCGTTTACTCGTTGTTCGCTCATGTCATTGGTTCATGCCAAAAAGAAAGAAAGGCAAAGCCTTAACATACCTGGAAGATAATTTCTCGACTTCCCAACTTACTTCAGGTCTCGCAATCTACGTATAAAAGCAGTCGCACTATTATTAGGCTTATTGTTATATATTTGTTTTAAGGCTTCAAATGAAATCCCTTTTAGAATCTGCCGAAATTCGGGCAGCATCTCCCTTATTTATATCCCTAGCCCGAAATCGCAATACCAACAAAACAACCGCTACAATAGCACCAACATCAACAACATCATCATCAATACCAAAATATTCCACAAAACATACCACCAGTAGATCAGGTGGTAATGCGTAAATAACGCCTCACCCTTTCCCCATACACCATATATATATATATATATATATATGTATGTATATATACATATATATGTATATATACATAATATACGCGTATATAACGTCTTCTGGTCACGGGTCAATATGCATATATGTAAATGAATGCAACGCATAAATGTGAACTAACATAATCATGATACACAACTCAGGACCCATGAACAGAAGGGACAATCATAAGAAAGGTACAGGAACATCAAAGACTAAAGTACTCCTAGTGCTTCTAAGAGTAGAGTAATATGGAAGCTCGTTTACTCGTTGTTCGCTCATGTCATTGGTTCATGCCAAAAAGAAAGAAAGGCAAAGCCTTAACATACCTGGAAGATAATTTCTCGACTTGCCAACTTACTTCAGGTCTCGCAATCTACGTATAAAAGCAGTCGCAATATTATTAGGCTTATTGTCAAATACTTGTTTTAAGCCTTCAAATGAAATCCCTTTTAGAATATGCCGAAATTCGGGCAGCATCTTCCTTGTTTATATCACTAGCCCGAAATCGCAATACCAACAAAACAACAACTACAATAGCACCAACATCAAAAACATCATCATCAATACCAAAATATTCCATAAAATATACCACCAGCTGATCAGGTGTAATGCGTAATATATATATATAACGCCTTCTGGTCACGGATCTATATGCATATATGAAACTGAATGCAACGCATAAATGTGAACTAACAAAATCATGATACACAACTCAGGACCCATGAACAGAAGGGACAATCATAAGAGGTGTACAGGAACATCAAAGACTAAAGTACTCCTAGTGCTTCTAAGAGTAGAGTAATATGGAAGCTCGTTTACTCGTTGTTCGCTCATATCATAGGATCATGCCAAAAAGAAAGAAAGGGAAAGCCTTAACAAACCTGGAAGATAATTTCTCGACTTCCCAACTTACTTCCGGTCTCGCAATCTACATATTAAGGCAGTCGCACTATTATTAGGCTTATTGTCATACACTTGTTTTAAGCCTTCAAATGAAATCCCTTTTAGAATCTGCCGAAATTCGGGCAGCATCTCCCTTGTTTATATCCCTAGCCCGAAATCGCAATACCAACAAAACAACTGCTACAATAGCACCAACATCAACAACATCATCATCAATACCAAAATATTCCATAAAACATACCACAAGTTGATCAGGTGGTAATGCGTAAATAACGCCTCACCCTTTCCCCATACACCATATATATATATATATATATGTATGTATATATACATATATATGTATATATACATAATATACGCGTATATAACGTCTTCTGGTCACGGGTCAATATGCATATATGTAAATGAATGCAACGCATAAATGTGAACTAACATAATCATGATACACAACTCAGGACCCATGAACAGAAGGGACAATCATAAGAAAGGTACAGGAACATCAAAGACTAAAGTACTCCTAGTGCTTCTAAGAGTAGAGTAATATGGAAGCTCGTTTACTCGTTGTTCGCTCATGTCATTGGTTCATGCCAAAAAGAAAGAAAGGCAAAGCCTTAACATACCTGGAAGATAATTTCTCGACTTCCTAACTTACTTCAGGTCTCGCAATCTATGTATAAAAGCAGTCGCACTATTATTAGGCTTATTGTTATATATTTGTTTTAAGCCTTCAAATGAAATCCCTTTTAGAATCTGCCGAAATTCGGGCAGCATCTCCCTTATTTATATCCCTATCCCGAAATCGCAATACCAACAAAACAACTGCTACAATAGCACCAGCATCAACAACATCATCATCAATACCAAAATATTCCATAAAACATACCAAAAGTTGATCAGGTGGTAATGGGTAAATAACGCCTCACCCTTTCCCCATACCCCATATATATATATATATATATATATATATGTATATACACATATATATGTATATATACATAATATACGCGTATATAACGTCTTCTGGTCACGGGCCAATATGCATATATGTAAATGAATGCAACGCATAAATGTGAACTAACATAATCATGATACACAACTCAGGACCCATGAACAGAAGGGACAATCATAAGAAGGGTACAGGAACATCAAAGACTAAAGTACTCCTAGTGCTTCTAAGATTAGAGTAATATGGACGCTCGTTTACTCGTTGTTCGCTCATATCGTAGGATCATCCCAAAAAGAAAGAAAGGGAAAGCCTTAACATTCCTGGAAGAAAATTTCTCGACTTCTCAACTTACTTTAGGTCTCGCTATCAACATATAAAAGCAGTCGCAATATTATTAGGCTTATTGTCAAATACTTGTTTTAAGCCTTCAAATGAAATCCCTTTTAGAATCTGCCGAAATTCGGGCAGCATCTTCCTTGTTTATATCACTAGCCCGAAATCGCAATACCAACAAAACAACAACTACAATAGCACCAACATCAAAAACATCATCATCAATACCAAAATATTCCATAAAATATACCACCAGCTGATCAGGTGTAATCCGTAAATAACTCCTCACCCTTTCCCCATACCCCATATATATATATATATGTATATATACATAATATACGCATATATAACGTCTTCTGGTCACGGGTCAATATGCATATATGTAAATGAATGCAACGCATAAATGTGAACTAACATAATCATGATACACAACTCAGGACCCATGAAAAGAAGGGACAATCATAAGAAGGGTACAGGAACATCAAAGACTAAAGTACTCCTAGTGCTTCTAAGAGTAGAGTAATATGGAAGCTCGTTTACTTGTTGTTCGCTCATGTCATTGGTTCATGCCAAAAAGAAAGAAAGGCAAAGCCTTAACATACATGGAAGATAATTTCTCGACTTCCCAACTTACTTCAGGTCTCGCAATCTACGTATAAAAGCAGTCGCACTATTATTAGGCTTATTGTTATATATTTGTTTTAAGCCTTCAAATGAAATCCCTTTTAGAATCTGCCGAAATTTGGGCAGCATCTCCCTTATTTATATCCCTAGCCCGAAATCGCAATACCAACAAAACAACTGCTACAATAGCACCAACATCAACAACATCATCATCAATACCAAAATATTCCATAAAACATACCACCAGTTGATCAGGTGGTAATGCGTAAATAATGCCTCACCCTTTCCCCATACACCATATATATATATATATATATATATATATATATATATATATATATATATATATATATATATATATATATATATATATATATGTATGTATATATACATATATATGTATATATACATAATATACGCGTATATAACGTCTTCTGGTCACGGGTCAATATGCATATATGTAAATGAATGCAACGCATAAATGTGAACTAACATAATCATGATACACAACTCAGGACCCATGAACAGAAGGGACAATCATAAGAAGGGTACAGGAACATCAAAGACTAAAGTACTCCTAGTGCTTCTAAGAGTAGAGTAATATGGAAGCTCGTTTACTCGTTGTTCGCTCATATCATAGGACCATGCCAAAAAGAAAGAAAGGGAAAGCCTTAACATACCTAAAAGATAATTTCTCGACTTCCCAACTTACTTCTGGTCTCGCAATCTACATATAAAAGCAGTCGCACTATTATTAGGCTTATTGTCATATACTTGTTTTAAGCCTTCAAATGAAATCCCTTTTAGAATCTGCCGAAATTCGGGCAGCATCTCCCTTGTTTATATCCCTAGCCCGAAATCGCAATACCAACAAAACAACTGCTACAATAGCACCAACATCAACAACATCATCATCAATACCAAAATATTGCATAAAACATACCACCAGTTGATCAGGTGGTAATGCGTAAATAACGCCTCACCCTTTCCCCATACACCATATATATATATATATGTATATATACATATATATGTATATATACATAATATACGCGTATATAACGTCTTCTGGTCACGGGTCAATATGCATATATGTAAATGAATAAAACGCATAAATGTGAACTAACATAATCATGATACACAACTCAGGACCCATGAACAGAAGGGACAATCATAAGAAGGGTACAGGAACATCAAAGACTAAAGTACTCCTAGTGCTTCAAAGAGTAGAGTAATATGAAAGCTCGTTTACTCGTTGTTCGCTCATATCATAGGATCATGCCAAAAAGAAAGAAAGGGAAAGCCTTAACATACCTAAAAGATAATTTCTCGACTTCCCAACTTACTTCTGGTCTCGCAATCTACATATAAAAGCAGTCGCACTATTATTAGGCTTATTGTCATATACTTGTTTTAAGCCTTCAAACGAAATCCCTTTTAGAATCTGCCGAAATTCGAGCAGCATCTCCCTTGTTTATATCGCTAGCCCGAAATCGCAATACCAACAAAACAACTGCTACAATAGCAACAACATCAACAACATCATCATCAATACCAAAATATTCCATAAAACATACCACCAGCTGATCAGGTGGTAATGCATAAATAACGCCTCACCCTTTCCCCATATACCATATATATATATATATATATATATATATATATATATATATATATATATATATATATATAAATATATATATATATATATGTATATATATACATAATATACGCATATATAACGTCTTCTGGTCACGGGTCAGTATGCATATATGTAAATGAATGCAACGCATAAATGTGAACTAACATAATCATGATACACAACTCAGGACCCATGAAAACAAGGGACAATCATAAGAAGGGTACAGGAACATCAAAGACTAAAGTACTCCTGGTGCTTCTAAGAGTAGAGTAATATAGAAGCCCGTTTACTCGTTGTTCGCTCATGTCATTGGTTCATGCCAAAAAGAAAGAAAGGCAAAGCCTTAACATACCTGGAAGATAATTTCTCGACTTCCCAACTTACTTCAGGTCTCGCAATCTACGTATAAAAGCAGTCGCACTATTATTAGGCTTATTGTTATATATTTGTTTTAAGCCTTCAAATGAAATCCCTTTTAGAATCTGCCGAAATTCGAGCAGCATCTCCCTTATTTATATCCCTAGCCCGAAATCGCAATACCAACAAAACAACTGCTACAATAAAACCTACATCAACAACATCATCATCAATACCAAAATATTCCATAAAACATACCACCAGTTGATCAGGTGGTAATGCGTAAATAACGCCTCACCCTTTCCCCATACACCATATATATATATATATATATATATATATATATATATGTTTGTATATATACATATATGTATGTATATATACATATATGTATATGTATACATAATATACGCGTATATAACGTCTTCTGGTCACGGGTCAATATGCATATATGTAAATGAATGCAACGCATAAATGTGAACTAACATAATCATGATACACAACTCAGGACCCATGAACAGAAGGGACAATCATAAGAAGGGTACAGGAACATCAAAGACTAAAGTACTCCTAGTGCTTCTAAGAGTAGAGTAATATGGAAGCTCGTTTACTCGTTGTTCGCCCATATCATAGGATCATGCCAAAAAGAAAGAAAGGGAAAGCCTTAACATAACTAAAAGATAATTTCTCGACTTCCCAACTTACTTCTGGTCTCGCAATCTACATATAAAAACAGTCGCACTATTATTAGGCTTATTGTCATATACTTGTTTTAAGCCTTCAAATGAAATCCCTTTTAGAATCTGCCGAAATTCGGGCAGCATCTCCCTTGTTTATATCCCTAGCCCGAAATCGCAATACCAACAAAACAACTGCTACAATAGCACCAACATCAACAACATCATCATCAATACCAAAATATTCCATAAAACATACCACAAGTTGATCAGGTGGTAATGCGTAAATAACGCCTCACCCTTTCCCCATACCGCATATATATATAACATAAATAATATACGCGTATATAACGCCTTCTGGTCACGGATCAATATGCATATATGTAAATGAATGCAACGCATAAATGTGAACTAACATAATCATGATACACAACTCAGGACCCATGAACAGAAGGGACAATCATAAGAGGGGTACAGGAACATCAAAGACCAAAGTACTCCTAGTGCTTTTAAGAGTAGAGTAATATGGAAGCTCGTTTACTCGTTGTTCGCTCATATCGTAGGATCATCCCAAAAAGAAAGAAAGGGAAAGCCTTAACATTCCTGGAAGAAAATTTCACGACTTCCCAACTTACTTCTGGTCTCGCAATCTACATATAAAAGCAGTCGCTCTATTATTAGGCTTATTGTCAAATATTTGTTTTAAGCCTTCTGTTATGTCCCGTGTTTTCGTACAATTGGAAATCGTGAAATAATTACGACTTGTGGATTATAAGGACATATTTTGATTTTAGTGAATATGACTATGTTGGTTATGGAATTATTAATGTTAAGACCTCGGGGAAGGCCGACAATAAATTTGGAAATTCGGAAATTAGTTTCGGGAATTACAAAACGGGACTTTTGTGAATTGGGCCAAGAATTAGAATACAAAAATTGAAGCCCAAGAATTTTGAAGGGTGGCCGGCCTTAGCCAAGCCCAAACCCACCACTTTAATGTCATGTGCTATGCACATGACTACTAATGGATATATATCACTATGCCACACTTAGTATTTTTCAAGAAAATAGATCAAATTCAAGAACACCACTAAACAAGGGCATTCGGCCGAGAGTTAGAGGAGAAAGAAAAAAAAAATCCAAGCTTGTTTATTGATCCAAAAATCCTAGTTTCTACATAGTTGTGAAATGCTCAAGACCCTCTTCAACGGGGTATAATTAGTTTGGCGCAAGAACGACGTTTACGACAAGTCGGGTTTTCAAGAAAAGGTAAGAATTTTGCCCCTTTAATGTTATAGAATTGATGTGAATATGTTAAGGATTGGAAATAGAGGGAAATCCCGTAATTTTGATATAAATAGAAAGCCGTGGGTGTGTGTGTATAGTGTGTATTGGCCGTGAGCCATAGAGAGGAAAATTGATGTGAATTGATCTTGGTTAAGTTGGTATAATGTGTTGTTGTGACCCTTATGTCGTAAATGACTAATTGATGAATGAAATTGGCGTTGAAAAATGATTTTTGGATATTATCGGAAAGCGTATACCCTTGGTATCACTATGTATATCATTGTATATTTTGGGTGCTAGAGACTTTAGATGTGAAGTTATTATGATGTTAATGAATTCGGAATGAAACGACGTGAATTAGAATGTTCGTCGTGAATTTTAATATTTTAAAGAATTCTGGAAAATAATGGATTTTGGTGTAATTTCGTGTATGGCTTGGATTGTAGTTAGGATGTGATTGTATAAGTTTGAATGTGGAAATGAATACAATTATGTAGATTTAGAATTGGAGTTTTGAAAGTTTGAATGAAAGTTGCCAACTTAGATAACAAAGTAGAACTTTGAAGCTAGAATGGTTTGATTGTTGTTTGTGTTGTTTGTTGACGTGTGGGCTGTTGTGGTTGATGTATTTTGAGCCGAGCTAAGCCTCGGGGATGTTAGATTTATAGGGGAAATGCTGCCGAAATTTCGGTAGGCAAAATTGGAGTTAAAGGCATTTTTAAGCCTAAGAATCTCAATTGGTAACTTTGACCATTTGCAGATTTTTGACGAAACGGGACTGGACTTTTGGAAGAGCATACGACGTCTGTGAGGTATGTAAAGCTTCCCACTCCTTTGTTTGGCATATCTTAGTATGTTAGGCGAATATGAGAACTTCCGGAGCATTTCTGCTCCTCGAAACCCGATCCACAGAAAAGTTACTATTCATTCAATTCGATTGAAGCCTAAGGGCTCTATTTTGGCTAGAATGCCACCACTCGTCCGAAACCTATCGAAATGTGGTCGGGTAACCTAGAAACGACCATGTATGACCTTTGGCATATAAATGTTCGTAAAGATAAGTTCGCCACCTCACTTTGACTCGAGGTGGGCCCGCTACCCTGAAACGCCCTATTTGCCTTATTGGGCTATCTTTGTGAATAAAGTTGGATACGATACTTTCGATTGTGAAACTCCCTCCTATGAGATGTATTTTGAATATTATGATACGCTAAGTTACGTTTTGAGCTATACGTACCATTTGGAAATGTTTTGTGAAATGAAACTTTATATCGGCTAAGTATCCGACTATTTTGCATTATGATATGACTTATGGGTTTACTTCGTTTTGGAAAACTATTTTGAAGTACGAATTGCATTGGTTTGCTCACGACTCCGCTCGTGCCTTATTATGACTTCGTTCACCGGTTCCCGGGCCGGTTTTGATTCGTGCGCCTTATGATAATTCGGCCGTATGCTGTGTTACGGTTCCCGAGGCTTCGCCATAGGGCCGGGTTCCGTTTGGAGTTTGCTGTGATATGGCTCGTGATGTGATACGCTCACCTATGATTATGCTTGTGTTCGGGGATGTACGGAGATTTGAAACCTTCTGGTGTTATGCTGTGTGTGGCGCCAGCGTCGGAGTGGCGACCACGTTCCTAAGCGTTTGCATGATTCATTGCATTATGTATACGTATATGATTTCGATATAGATTTTGATCTACCCATTTGTACTCCACTTTGATATTTGATTTGCTTTCGGTTTTGATCCATATTTCTGTACTCCGTGCTTTACATACTCAGTACATATTTCGTACTGACCCACTTTCTTCGGGGGCTGCGTTTTATGCCCGCAGGTGCAGATATCGGTGATCCTCCGCAGTAGGCTTCACTTCTTGCTATTCCGGAGTACTCCTATTTGATCCGGAGTCCACTTTTGGTACAGACTCTTTTTGCTTTGTATATATTCGGTATATTTGACTATTTGGGTACGGCGGGGCCCTGTCTCGCCATATGTCTTTGTTTTGAGTTCGTAAAGGCCTGTAGTCATATATGTGGGGCGAGGGTCCTATGTATGTTTGTCTGATTCCGTTTTCTGGTCTTAAGGCGGTCTGTTTGTTATGCTGGCCCCAAATGGCCCTTATGCTTATATTTGTACTTTTGACCGGCGATGTCCATTCCGCCGCTCAGTTTGTATTTGATATGATATTTTGATTTGGCACGACCGCTTAAGACATATTTGATATCAATTATGTTCGATATGATTTCGAAAAATTATGAAATAAGTTTGGATTTGAGAATGAATGTGTGATTCGATCTGGGTACCCAGGTAGGGTGCCAGTCGCGGCCCACGGGGCTGGGTCGTGACAAAAGTGGTATCAGAGAGATTTGTCCTCGGAATGTCTACAGGCCGTGTCTCGTAGAGTCTTTTTTATCGATGTGTTGTGCACCACATCTATAAACATGGAGCTACAGGGCATTTAGGATGTTACTTTCTTTGGAATCTTAGATCGTGCGATAGAGCTGTGCTATTAGGATGATTTTGATCTGACTCGCCTTTGTGTTTGCAGTGATGCCTCTGAAGAAGGCAACGGCGGCCCAGAAGGGCAAGGCGAGGATTGGAGAGACTAGTCACGCACAGCGAGCTACCCGGGCTCGTGTTTATGATTTGCCTGAGGATGTGCCTCATTCTGAGGGGTCTGCTACACCCCCACTAGTACAACCTGGAGCAGGACCTTCAGCAGCTCCAGAGGTCCGTGTACCCGCACCTTAGGCTCCAGCTCCTCAGCCAGGGGCGGAGGATAGGACCTTGAGAGAGGCTGTACAGTTGCTGACTACATTGGTGGCAGGACAGGCTCGCAGGCGCGGACGGAGGGATGATGATGACGATGACAGGCGGGACAGCCTGAGAGTTCGGGAGTTTCTGTTATGTGGCCCTCCAGAGTTCTTCGGGTCTAAGCCCGATGAGGACCCCCATGACTTTATTCGGGGGTTGCGACGCTAACTGGACTTGGTCAGGGCTTCAGAGACCGAGTCAGTTGAGCTGGCTTCGCACAGGCTTCGAGATGTGGCTTCCCACTGGTACGAGACTTGGGAGCTGTCTAGAGGAGAGGGTGCCCCTCCAGCCACTTGGGATCAGTTTGTGACAGCATTCACACGCCACTTTTTGCCACCAGAGTTACGGCGTGCACGGGCTGATCGATTCTTACGTCTGCAGCAGAGGGGTCGGAGTGTTCGCGAGTATAACCTTGAGTTTGATTCTCTGGCCCGATATGCACCGGCGGTGGTAGCAGATATGTCCGATCGGATGCACAGATATGTTATGGGATTGGACCGGTATTTGGTTGATAGCTGTATGGCAGTGTCATTGCAGGCAGACATGGACATTTCCCGACTTCAGGCCTATGCGATGGGTATGGAGGACCGTCGCAGGTCTGATCCGGCTGGCAGAGATCGAGATAGGAGGCCTCCCAAGAGGGCTAGGTCCGCAGGCTATGCTGGAGATTCTCGAGGCGGACGGCCTCAGCAGCAGCAGTCAGACAGGCATTTTCCTCCCTCCGGCCGGGGTACTCAGTCAGGCATCCGGAGATTCGATAGTATAGGACCGTCTGGGGCCGGTCAGAGCTCCAGAGTGGCAGGTTCACAGGTACCCAGGGGTCCCAGCCAGGCCAGACCACCCAGACCCCGTTGTCCTCATTGCGGGAAGTCTCATCCCGGGGAGTGTTACCGAGCGACTGGAGCTTGCTTTTCGTGTGGTGGTCAGGGCCACTTTATGAGAGATTGTCCTTTGGCTAGCGGTTCTGGTAGTGCTGCTCAGTAGACAGGGTCAGCCGCCGGTTCTTCTTCTGCTCCATCAGTTGCACGCCCTGGAGGGCGAGGTATTTCAGCACCGGCAGGACGCGGTCGAGGCCGCGGTGGCGCTTCAGGTTCTAGCGGTCTCTCGAACCGCATATATGCTTTGGCCAGCCGCCAGGATCAGGAGGCTTCGCCAAATGTCGTCACAGGTACATTGCTGGTTTTCTCCAGATCTGTATATGCATTGATTGACCCTGGCTCTACTTTATCATATATTTCCCCGCTCGTTGCTAGTAAGATTGGGATAGTGTCTGAGCCTATAGAACCATTTGAGGTAGCTACGCCAGTTGGGGATTTTATTGTAGCGAGACAGATCTATAGGGATTGTTCTGTGACCATTTATGATCGTAGCACTAAGGCTGATTTGGTAGAGTTAGAAATGCTCGAGTTTGACGTCATTATGGGCATGGACTGGTTGTCTTCCTGTTATGCTAATGTCGACTGCCAGAAAAAGGTAGTCCGTTTTCAGTTTCCAGGGGAACCAGTCATAGAGTGGTTCGGATCTACAGCATCGCCGAGGGGTAAGTTTATTTCATACCTCAAGGCTAAGAAGATGATCCAGAAGGGGTATATCTATCATTTGGTTCGTGTGCACGATACTGCCGCGGAGGTACCTACCCTTCAGTCCGTTCCAGTCGTCAGTGAGTTTCCAGATGTTTTTCCTGACGAGCTTCCTGGCCTTCCGCCTGAGCGGGAGATTGATTTTACTATAAAGGTTATTGCCGGATACGCAGCCTATATCTATTCCTCCGTACAGAATGGCACCAGCTGAGTTGAAGGAGTTGAAGGAGCAGCTGAAAGATTTGCTGGATAAGGGTTTTATCAGGCCCAGCACATCACCCTAGGGAGCGCCGGTATTGTTTGTCAGAAAGAAGGATGGGTCGTTGCGGATGTGTATTGACTACCGGCAGCTGAATAAGGTGACTATTAAGAATAAATATCCCCTCCCCCGGATTGATGATTTGTTTGACCAGCTGCAGGGTGCTAGACATTTTTCAAAGATAGATCTGCGTTCAGGTTATCATCAGGTGCGAGTACGGGAGTCAGATATCCCGAAGACTGCTTTCAGGACCCGGTACGGGCATTATGAGTTCAGAGTTATGTCTTTCGGGCTGACTAATGCTCCAGCAGTATTTATGGATCTGATGAACCGGGTATTTCAGCCTTTTCTGGATATGTTTGTTATTGTGTTTATTGATGATATCTTGATTTACTCGCGATCAGCCGAGCAGCATTCAGATCATTTGAGGACGGTACTTAGCATTCTCCGTCAGCAGAAGTTATATGCTAAATTCTCTAAGTGTGAGTTCTGGTTGACTTCTGTGGCATTCTTGGGCCATATTGTCGGCGCAGACGGTATTCGGGTCGACACGCAGAAGATTGAGGCTGTGCAGAATTGGCCCAGGCCTACTACACCGACAGAGGTGCGCAGTTTTCTGGGATTGGCTGGGTATTATCGCAGGTTCGTGGAGGATTTCTCTTCTATTGCAGCACCACTGACGAGGCTTACCCAGAAAGCGGCGAAATTCCAGTGGTCGGATGCCTGCGAGCGCAGCTTTCAGATGCTGAAGGAGAGATTGATTACAGCACCAGTTTTGGCTCTTCCAGAGGGATCTGACGGGTATGTTGTCTATTGTGACGCCTCTGGTATTGGGATAGGATGTGTATTGATGCAGCACGGTCGAGTCATAGCCTATGCTTCCCGGCAGCTCAGACCGCATGAGAAGAACTATCCCACTCATGATCTTGAGTTGGCCGCGGTGATTCATGCCTTGAAGATTTGGGGGCATTATTTATATGGGGTCCATGTGGATATCTATACGGACCATAAGAGCCTCCAGTATATTTTTAAACAGAAGGAGCTAAATTTGCGACAGCGGAGATGGCTTGAGTTACTAAAGGATTACGACGTCGATATTCTGTACCACCCAGGGAAAGCCAACGTGGTAGCTGATGCGCTTAGCCGCAAGTCCGTAGGCAGTCTGGCTGATGTTCCATCTGATAAGAGGGATTTGGTTCGCGATATTCATCAGCTGGCCAGCCTCGGAGTTCGTTTGGTGGATTCTAGAGATTCTGGGATTTCTGTTCGTCCAGTTGCTGAGTCATCTATTATTCAGGAGGTAAAGCAGCGCCAGTTTGAGGATACTCTTTTGATTCAGTACAGAGGTGTGGCCCTTAATAAATCAAAGACTCAGTTTGAGATCTCGCCTGACGGAGTATTATTATATGACGGCAGATTCTGTGTACCGGACGTTGCGGGCTTACGGCGGCAGATTATGGGCGAGGCCCATAATGCACGGTATTCTGTTCATCCTGGTTCCACTAAAATGTATCGGGACCTCAGGTGTTTGTATTGGTGGGACGACATGAAGAAAGATATTGCTGAGTTTGTTAGTCAGTGCCCGAACTGCCAGCAAGTTAAGATCGAGCATCAGAAGCTCCGTGGATTATTACAGGAGATGGAAATTCCAGCCTGGAAATGGGAGATGATTAATATGGATTTCGTTGTTGGATTACCGCGCACTCCACGCAGGTACGACTCTATCTGGGTTGTTGTTGACAGGCTGACGAAATCAGCCCATTTCCTTCCGGTTCGGACTACTTATTCGGCTGAGGACTATGCCAGATTGTATATCAGAGAGATAGTCAGACTTCACGGAGTCCCTATATCTATTATTACTGACCGAGGTACCCAGTTTACAGCAAATTTCTGGAGGTCATTTCAGGAGGGATTAGGGACTCAGGTGAGTCTCAGTACAGCTTTTCACCCTCAGTCCGACGGGCAGGCCGAGCGCACTATTCAGACGCTCGAAGATATGTTGCGGGCCTGCATTATTGATTTCAGGGGCAGCTGGGATGATCATTTGCCGCTTATTGAGTTTGCCTATAATAATAGTTATCACTCCAGCATTCAGATGGCTCCGTACGAGGCCCTTTATGGTAGGAGATGCAGGTGTGATCCAGGAGGCTGTAGATAAGGTAAAGCTTATTCGAGAACGATTATTGGCTGCTCAGAGTCGACAGAAAGCTTATGCAGATAGACGACGTCGACCGTTAGAGTTCCGGATTGGCGACTGGGTATTCCTGAAGGTGTCGCCCATGAAGGGTGTCATGAGATTCGGTAAAAAGGGTAAGTTGAGCCCCCGGTACATTGGGCCGTATCAGATCGTGCGAAAGATAGGCGAGGTCGCCTATGAGCTAGACTTACCATCCGACTTGGAGGCCGTACACCCGGTGTTTCATGTGTCTATGTTGCGGAAATGTATTGGTGATCCTGCCAGGAAATTCCCAGTAGATGATATTCAGGTGACGGAGCAGTTATCTTATGACGAGCAGCCTGTATCTATTCTGGATCGACAGGTGCGGAGACTACGCACTAAAGAAGTGCCCTCCGTCAAAGTCCTGTGGCGCAACAATAATCGGGAGGAGATGACTTGGGAGGCGGAGGACGAGATGAAGAAGAAATATCCCCACTTGTTTCCGACATCCACAGGTAATCTAATTTCTTTTTCAGTTTGTTGTGTTGATTGATAAAATGAATTATGTATGTCATTATTAAAAAGGGACACTCCTGCCTTGATCATAAGACCTTATAAGATTAATTTAACATTCGGGGACGAATGTTCTTAAGGGGGGGAGAATGTTATGTCCCGTGTTTTCGTACAATTGGAAATCGTGAAATAATTAGGACTTGTGGATTATAAGGACATATTTTGATTTTAGTGAATATGACTATGTTGGTTATGGAATTATTAATGTTAAGACCTCGGGGAAGGCCGAAAATAAATTTGAAATTTCGGAAATTAGTTTCGGGAATTACAAAACGGGACTTTTGTGAATTGGGCCAAGAATTAGAATACAAAAATTGAAGCCCAAGAATTTTGAAGGGTGGCCGGCCTTAGCCAAGCCCAAACCCACCACTTTAATGTCATGTGCTATGCACATGACTACTAATGGATATATATCACTATGCCACACTTAGTATTTTTCAAGAAAATAGATCAAATTCAAGAACACCACTAAACAAGGGCATTCGGCCGAGAGTTAGAGGAGAAAGAAAAAAAAAATCCAAGCTTGTTTATTGATCCAAACATCCTAGTTTCTACATAGTTGTGAAGTGCTCAAGACCCTCTTCAACGGGGTATAATTAGTTTGGCGCAAGAACGACGTTTACGACAAGTCGGGTTTTCAAGAAAAGGTAAGAATTTTGCCCCTTTAATGTTATAGAATTGATGTGAATATGTTAAGGATTGGAAATAGAGGGAAATCCCGTAATTTTGATATAAATAGAAAGCCGTGGGTGTGTGTGTATAGTGTGTATTGGCCGTGAGCCATAGAGAGGAAAATTGACGTGAATTGATCTTGGTTAAGTTGGTATAATGTGTTGTTGTGACCCTTATGTCGTAAATGACTAATTGATGAATGAAATTGGCGTTGAAAAATGATTTTTGGATATTATCGGAAAGCGTATACCCTTGGTATCACTATGTATATCATTGTATATTTTGGGTGCTAGAGACTTTAGATGTGAAGTTATTATGATGTTAATGAATTCGGAATGAAACGACGTGAATTAGAATGTTCGTCGTGAATTTTAATATTTTAAAGAATTCTGGAAAATAATGGATTTTGGTGTAATTTCGTGTATGGCTTGGATTGTAGTTAGGATGTGATTGTATAAGTTTGAATGTGGAAATGAATACAATTATGTAGATTTAGAATTGGAGTTTTGAAAGTTTGAATGAAAGTTGCCAACTTAGATAACAAAGTAGAACTTTGAAGCTAGAATGGTTTGATTGTTGTTTGTGTTGTTTGTTGACGTGTGGGCTGTTGTGGTTGATGTATTTTGAGCCGAGCTAAGCCTCGGGGATGTTAGATTTATAGGGGAAATGCTGCCGAAATTTCGGTAGGCAAAATTGGAGTTAAAGGCATTTTTAAGCCTAAGAATCTCAATTGGTAACTTTGACCATTTGCAGATTTTTGACGAAACGGGACTGGACTTTTGGAAGAGCATACGACGTCTGTGAGGTATGTAAAGCTTCCCACTCCTTTGTTTGGCATATCTTAGTATGTTAGGCGAATATGAGAACTTCCGGAGCATTTCTGCTCCTCGAAACCCGATCCACAGAAAAGTTACTATTCATTCAATTCGATTGAAGCCTAAGGGCTCTATTTTGGCTAGAATGCCACCACTCGTCCGAAACCTATCGAAATGTGGTCGGGTAACCTAGAAACGACCATGTATGACCTTTGGCATATAAATGTTCGTAAAGATAAGTTCGCCACCTCACTTTGACTCGAGGTGGGCCCGCTACCCTGAAACGCCCTATTTGCCTTATTGGGCTATCTTTGTGAATAAAGTTGGATACGATACTTTCAATTGTGAAACTCCCTCCTATGAGATGTATTTTGAATATTATGATACGCTAAGTTACGTTTTGAGCTATACGTACCATTTGGAAATGTTTTGTGAAATGAAACTTTATATCGGCTAAGTATCCGACTATTTTGCATTATGATATGACTTATGGGTTTACTTCGTTTTGGAAAACTATTTTGAAGTACGAATTGCATTGGTTTGCTCACGACTCCGCTCGTGCCTTATTATGACTTCGTTCACCGGTTCCCGGGCCGGTTTTGATTCGTGCGCCTTATGATAATTCGGCCGTATGCTGTGTTACGGTTCCCGAGGCTTCGCCATAGGGCCGGGTTCCGTTTGGAGTTTGCTGTGATATGGCTCGTGATGTGATACGCTCACCTATGATTATGCTTGTGTTCGGGGATGTACGGAGATTTGAAACCTTCTGGTGTTATGCTGTGTGTGGCGCCAGCGTCGGAGTGGCGACCACGTTCCTAAGCGTTTGCATGATTCATTGCATTATGTATACGTATATGATTTCGATATAGATTTTGATCTACCCATTTGTACTCCACTTTGATATTTGATTTGCTTTCGGTTTTGATCCATATTTCTGTACTCCGTGCTTTACATACTCAGTACATATTTCGTACTGACCCACTTTCTTCGGGGGCTGCGTTTTATGCCCGCAGGTGCAGATATCGGTGATCCTCCGCAGTAGGCTTCACTTCTTGCTATTCCGGAGTACTCCTATTTGATCCGGAGTCCACTTTTGGTACAGACTCTTTTTGCTTTGTATATATTCGGTATATTTGACTATTTGGGTACGGCGGGGCCCTGTCTCGCCATATGTCTTTGTTTTGAGTTCGTAAAGGCCTGTAGTCATATATGTGGGGCGAGGGTCCTATGTATGTTTGTCTGATTCCGTTTTCTGGTCTTAAGGCGGTCTGTTTGTTATGCTGGCCCCAAATGGCCCTTATGCTTATATTTGTACTTTTGACCGGCGATGTCCATTCCGCCGCTCAGTTTGTATTTGATATGATATTTTGATTTGGCACGACCGCTTAAGACATATTTGATATCAATTATGTTCGATATGATTTCGAAAAATTATGAAATAAGTTTGGATTTGAGAATGAATGTGTGATTCGATCTGGGTACCCAGGTAGGGTGCCAGTCGCGGCCCACGGGGCTGGGTCGTGACAAAAGTGGTATCAGAGCGATTTGTCCTCGGAATGTCTACAGGCCGTGTCTCGTAGAGTCTTTTTTATCGATGTGTTGTGCACCACATCTATAAACATGGAGCTACAGGGCATTTAGGATGTTACTTTCTTTGGAATCTTAGATCGTGCGATAGAGCTGTGCTATTAGGATGATTTTGATCTGACTCGCCTTTGTGTTTGCAGTGATGCCTCTGAAGAAGGCAACGGCGGCCCAGAAGGGCAAGGCGAGGATTGGAGAGACTAGTCACGCACAGCGAGCTACCCGGGCTCGTGTTTATGATTTGCCTGAGGATGTGCCTCATTCTGAGGGGTCTGCTACACCCCCACTAGTACAACCTGGAGCAGGACCTTCAGCAGCTCCAGAGGTCCGTGTACCCGCACCTTAGGCTCCAGCTCCTCAGCCAGGGGCGGAGGATAGGACCTTGAGAGAGGCTGTACAGTTGCTGACTACATTGGTGGCAGGACAGGCTCGCAGGCGCGGACGGAGGGATGATGATGACGATGACAGGCGGGACAGCCTGAGAGTTCGGGAGTTTCTGTTATGTGGCCCTCCAGAGTTCTTCGGGTCTAAGCCCGATGAGGACCCCCATGACTTTATTCGGGGGTTGCGACGCTAACTGGACTTGGTCAGGGCTTCAGAGACCGAGTCAGTTGAGCTGGCTTCGCACAGGCTTCGAGATGTGGCTTCCCACTGGTACGAGACTTGGGAGCTGTCTAGAGGAGAGGGTGCCCCTCCAGCCACTTGGGATCAGTTTGTGACAGCATTCACACGCCACTTTTTGCCACCAGAGTTACGGCGTGCACGGGCTGATCGATTCTTACGTCTGCAGCAGAGGGGTCGGAGTGTTCGCGAGTATAACCTTGAGTTTGATTCTCTGGCCCGATATGCACCGGCGGTGGTAGCAGATATGTCCGATCGGATGCACAGATATGTTATGGGATTGGACCGGTATTTGGTTGATAGCTGTATGGCAGTGTCATTGCAGGCAGACATGGACATTTCCCGACTTCAGGCCTATGCGATGGGTATGGAGGACCGTCGCAGGTCTGATCCGGCTGGCAGAGATCGAGATAGGAGGCCTCCCAAGAGGGCTAGGTCCGCAGGCTATGCTGGAGATTCTCGAGGCGGACGGCCTCAGCAGCAGCAGTCAGACAGGCATTTTCCTCCCTCCGGCCGGGGTACTCAGTCAGGCATCCGGAGATTCGATAGTATAGGACCGTCTGGGGCCGGTCAGAGCTCCAGAGTGGCAGGTTCACAGGTACCCAGGGGTCCCAGCCAGGCCAGACCACCCAGACCCCGTTGTCCTCATTGCGGGAAGTCTCATCCCGGGGAGTGTTACCGAGCGACTGGAGCTTGCTTTTCGTGTGGTGGTCAGGGCCACTTTATGAGAGATTGTCCTTTGGCTAGCGGTTCTGGTAGTGCTGCTCAGTAGACAGGGTCAGCCGCCGGTTCTTCTTCTGCTCCATCAGTTGCACGCCCTGGAGGGCGAGGTATTTCAGCACCGGCAGGACGCGGTCGAGGCCGCGGTGGCGCTTCAGGTTCTAGCGGTCTCTCGAACCGCATATATGCTTTGGCCAGCCGCCAGGATCAGGAGGCTTCGCCAAATGTCGTCACAGGTACATTGCTGGTTTTCTCCAGATCTGTATATGCATTGATTGACCCTGGCTCTACTTTATCATATATTTCCCCGCTCGTTGCTAGTAAGATTGGGATAGTGTCTGAGCCTATAGAACCATTTGAGGTAGCTACGCCAGTTGGGGATTTTATTGTAGCGAGACAGATCTATAGGGATTGTTCTGTGACCATTTATGATCGTAGCACTAAGGCTGATTTGGTAGAGTTAGAAATGCTCGAGTTTGACGTCATTATGGGCATGGACTGGTTGTCTTCCTGTTATGCTAATGTCGACTGCCAGAAAAAGGTAGTCCGTTTTCAGTTTCCAGGGGAACCAGTCATAGAGTGGTTCGGATCTACAGCATCGCCGAGGGGTAAGTTTATTTCATACCTCAAGGCTAAGAAGATGATCCAGAAGGGGTATATCTATCATTTGGTTCGTGTGCACGATACTGCCGCGGAGGTACCTACCCTTCAGTCCGTTCCAGTCGTCAGTGAGTTTCCAGATGTTTTTCCTGACGAGCTTCCTGGCCTTCCGCCTGAGCGGGAGATTGATTTTACTATAAAGGTTATTGCCGGATACGCAGCCTATATCTATTCCTCCGTACAGAATGGCACCAGCTGAGTTGAAGGAGTTGAAGGAGCAGCTGAAAGATTTGCTGGATAAGGGTTTTATCAGGCCCAGCACATCACCCTAGGGAGCGCCGGTATTGTTTGTCAGAAAGAAGGATGGGTCGTTGCGGATGTGTATTGACTACCGGCAGCTGAATAAGGTGACTATTAAGAATAAATATCCCCTCCCCCGGATTGATGATTTGTTTGACCAGCTGCAGGGTGCTAGACATTTTTCAAAGATAGATCTGCGTTCAGGTTATCATCAGGTGCGAGTACGGGAGTCAGATATCCCGAAGACTGCTTTCAGGACCCGGTACGGGCATTATGAGTTCAGAGTTATGTCTTTCGGGCTGACTAATGCTCCAGCAGTATTTATGGATCTGATGAACCGGGTATTTCAGCCTTTTCTGGATATGTTTGTTATTGTGTTTATTGATGATATCTTGATTTACTCGCGATCAGCCGAGCAGCATTCAGATCATTTGAGGACGGTACTTAGCATTCTCCGTCAGCAGAAGTTATATGCTAAATTCTCTAAGTGTGAGTTCTGGTTGACTTCTGTGGCATTCTTGGGCCATATTGTCGGCGCAGACGGTATTCGGGTCGACACGCAGAAGATTGAGGCTGTGCAGAATTGGCCCAGGCCTACTACACCGACAGAGGTGCGCAGTTTTCTGGGATTGGCTGGGTATTATCGCAGGTTCGTGGAGGATTTCTCTTCTATTGCAGCACCACTGACGAGGCTTACCCAGAAAGCGGCGAAATTCCAGTGGTCGGATGCCTGCGAGCGCAGCTTTCAGATGCTGAAGGAGAGATTGATTACAACACCAGTTTTGGCTCTTCCAGAGGGATCTGACGGGTATGTTGTCTATTGTGACGCCTCTGGTATTGGGATAGGATGTGTATTGATGCAGCACGGTCGAGTCATAGCCTATGCTTCCCGGCAGCTCAGACCGCATGAGAAGAACTATCCCACTCATGATCTTGAGTTGGCCGCGGTGATTCATGCCTTGAAGATTTGGGGGCATTATTTATATGGGGTCCATGTGGATATCTATACGGACCATAAGAGCCTCCAGTATATTTTTAAACAGAAGGAGCTAAATTTGCGACAGCGGAGATGGCTTGAGTTACTAAAGGATTACGACGTCGATATTCTGTACCACCCAGGGAAAGCCAACGTGGTAGCTGATGCGCTTAGCCGCAAGTCCGTAGGCAGTCTGGCTGATGTTCCATCTGATAAGAGGGATTTGGTTCGCGATATTCATCAGCTGGCCAGCCTCGGAGTTCGTTTGGTGGATTCTAGAGATTCTGGGATTTCTGTTCGTCCAGTTGCTGAGTCATCTATTATTCAGGAGGTAAAGCAGCGCCAGTTTGAGGATCCTCTTTTGATTCAGTACAGAGGTGTGGCCCTTAATAAATCAAAGACTCAGTTTGAGATCTCGCCTGACGGAGTATTATTATATGACGGCAGATTCTGTGTACCGGACGTTGCGGGCTTACGGCGGCAGATTATGGGCGAGGCCCATAATGCACGGTATTCTGTTCATCCTGGTTCCACTAAAATGTATCGGGACCTCAGGTGTTTGTATTGGTGGGACGACATGAAGAAAGATATTGCTGAGTTTGTTAGTCAGTGCCCGAACTGCCAGCAAGTTAAGATCGAGCATCAGAAGCTCCGTGGATTATTACAGGAGATGGAAATTCCAGCCTGGAAATGGGAGATGATTAATATGGATTTCGTTGTTGGATTACCGCGCACTCCACGCAGGTACGACTCTATCTGGGTTGTTGTTGACAGGCTGACGAAATCAGCCCATTTCCTTCCGGTTCGGACTACTTATTCGGCTGAGGACTATGCCAGATTGTATATCAGAGAGATAGTCAGACTTCACGGAGTCCCTATATCTATTATTACTGACCGAGGTACCCAGTTTACAGCAAATTTCTGGAGGTCATTTCAGGAGGGATTAGGGACTCAGGTGAGTCTCAGTACAGCTTTTCACCCTCAGTCCGACGGGCAGGCCGAGCGCACTATTCAGACGCTCGAAGATATGTTGCGGGCCTACGTTATTGATTTCAGGGGCAGCTGGGATGATCATTTGCCGCTTATTGAGTTTGCCTATAATAATAGTTATCACTCCAGCATTCAGATGGCTCCGTACGAGGCCCTTTATGGTAGGAGATGCAGGTGTGATCCAGGAGGCTGTAGATAAGGTAAAGCTTATTCGAGAACGATTATTGGCTGCTCAGAGTCGACAGAAAGCTTATGCAGATAGACGACGTCGACCGTTAGAGTTCCGGATTGGCGACTGGGTATTCCTGAAGGTGTCGCCCATGAAGGGTGTCATGAGATTCGGTAAAAAGGGTAAGTTGAGCCCCCGGTACATTGGGCCGTATCAGATCGTGCGAAAGATAGGCGAGGTCGCCTATGAGCTAGACTTACCATCCGACTTGGAGGCCGTACACCCGGTGTTTCATGTGTCTATGTTGCGGAAATGTATTGGTGATCCTGCCAGGAAATTCCCAGTAGATGATATTCAGGTGACGGAGCAGTTATCTTATGACGAGCAGCCTGTATCTATTCTGGATCGACAGGTGCGGAGACTACGCACTAAAGAAGTGCCCTCCGTCAAAGTCCTGTGGCGCAACAATAATCGGGAGGAGATGACTTGGGAGGCGGAGGACGAGATGAAGAAGAAATATCCCCACTTGTTTCCGACATCCACAGGTAATCTAATTTCTTTTTCAGTTTGTTGTGTTGATTGATAAAATGAATTATGTATGTCATTATTAAAAAGGGACACTCCTGCCTTGATCATAAGACCTTATAAGATTAATTTAACATTCGGGGACGAATGTTCTTAAGGGGGGGAGAATGTTATGTCCCGTGTTTTCGTACAATTGGAAATCGTGAAATAATTAGGACTTGTGGATTATAAGGACATATTTTGATTTTAGTGAATATGACTATGTTGGTTATGGAATTATTAATGTTAAGACCTCGGGGAAGGCCGAAAATAAATTTGAAATTTCGGAAATTAGTTTCGGGAATTACAAAACGGGACTTTTGTGAATTGGGCCAAGAATTAGAATACAAAAATTGAAGCCCAAGAATTTTGAAGGGTGGCCGGCCTTAGCCAAGCCCAAACCCACCACTTTAATGTCATGTGCTATGCACATGACTACTAATGGATATATATCACTATGCCACACTTAGTATTTTTCAAGAAAATAGATCAAATTCAAGAACACCACTAAACAAGGGCATTCGGCCGAGAGTTAGAGGAGAAAGAAAAAAAAAATCCAAGCTTGTTTATTGATCCAAACATCCTAGTTTCTACATAGTTGTGAAGTGCTCAAGACCCTCTTCAACGGGGTATAATTAGTTTGGCGCAAGAACGACGTTTACGACAAGTCGGGTTTTCAAGAAAAGGTAAGAATTTTGCCCCTTTAATGTTATAGAATTGATGTGAATATGTTAAGGATTGGAAATAGAGGGAAATCCCGTAATTTTGATATAAATAGAAAGCCGTGGGTGTGTGTGTATAGTGTGTATTGGCCGTGAGCCATAGAGAGGAAAATTGACGTGAATTGATCTTGGTTAAGTTGGTATAATGTGTTGTTGTGACCCTTATGTCGTAAATGACTAATTGATGAATGAAATTGGCGTTGAAAAATGATTTTTGGATATTATCGGAAAGCGTATACCCTTGGTATCACTATGTATATCATTGTATATTTTGGGTGCTAGAGACTTTAGATGTGAAGTTATTATGATGTTAATGAATTCGGAATGAAACGACGTGAATTAGAATGTTCGTCGTGAATTTTAATATTTTAAAGAATTCTGGAAAATAATGGATTTTGGTGTAATTTCGTGTATGGCTTGGATTGTAGTTAGGATGTGATTGTATAAGTTTGAATGTGGAAATGAATACAATTATGTAGATTTAGAATTGGAGTTTTGAAAGTTTGAATGAAAGTTGCCAACTTAGATAACAAAGTAGAACTTTGAAGCTAGAATGGTTTGATTGTTGTTTGTGTTGTTTGTTGACGTGTGGGCTGTTGTGGTTGATGTATTTTGAGCCGAGCTAAGCCTCGGGGATGTTAGATTTATAGGGGAAATGCTGCCGAAATTTCGGTAGGCTAAATTGGAGTTAAAGGCATTTTTAAGCCTAAGAATCTCAATTGGTAACTTTGACCATTTGCAGATTTTTGACGAAACGGGACTGGACTTTTGGAAGAGCATACGACGTCTGTGAGGTATGTAAAGCTTCCCACTCCTTTGTTTGGCATATCTTAGTATGTTAGGCGAATATGAGAACTTCCGGAGCATTTCTGCTCCTCGAAACCCGATCCACAGAAAAGTTACTATTCATTCAATTCGATTGAAGCCTAAGGGCTCTATTTTGGCTAGAATGCCACCACTCGTCCGAAACCTATCGAAATGTGGTCGGGTAACCTAGAAACGACCATGTATGACCTTTGGCATATAAATGTTCGTAAAGATAAGTTCGCCACCTCACTTTGACTCGAGGTGGGCCCGCTACCCTGAAACGCCCTATTTGCCTTATTGGGCTATCTTTGTGAATAAAGTTGGATATGATACTTTCGATTGTGAAACTCCCTCCTATGAGATGTATTTTGAATATTATGATACGCTAAGTTACGTTTTGAGCTATACGTACCATTTGGAAATGTTTTGTGAAATGAAACTTTATATCGGATAAGTATCCGACTATTTTGCATTATGATATGACTTATGGGTTTACTTCGTTTTGGAAAACTATTTTGAAGTACGAATTGCATTGGTTTGCTCACGACTCCGCTCGTGCCTTATTATGACTTCGTTCACCGGTTCCCGGGCCGGTTTTGATTCGTGCGCCTTATGATAATTCGGCCGTATGCTGTGTTACGGTTCCCGAGGCTTCGCCATAGGGCCGGGTTCCGTTTGGAGTTTGCTGTGATATGGCTCGTGATGCATCTCCCTTGTTTATATCCCTAGCCCGAAATCGCAATACCAACAAAACAACTGCTACAATAGCACCAACATCATCAACATCATCATCAATACAAAAATATTCCATAAAACATACCACCAGCTGATCAGGTGGTAATGCGTAAATAACGCCTCACCCTTTCCCGATACACCATATATATATATGTATATATACATATATATGTATATATACAAAATATACGCGTATATAACGTCTTCTGGTCACGGGTCAATATGCATATATGTAAATGAATGCAACGCATAAATGTGAACTAACATAATCATGATACACAACTCAGGACCCATGAACAGATGGGACAATCATAAGAGGGGTACAGGAACATCAAAGACTAAAGTACTCCTAGTGCTTCTAAGAGTAGAGTAATATGGACGCTCGTTTACTCGTTGTTCGCTCATATCGTAGGATCATCCCAAAAAGAAAGAAAGGGAAAGTCTTAACATTTCTGGAAGAAAATTTCTCGACTTCCCAACTTACTTCTGGTCTCGCTATCAACATATAAAAGCAGTCGCAATATTATTAGGCTTATTGTCAAATACTTGTTTTAAGCCTTCAAATGAAATCCCTTTTAGAATCTGCCGAAATTCGGGCAGCATCTTCCTTGTTTATATCACTAGCCCGAAATCGCAATACCAACAAAACAACAACTACAATAGCACCAACATCAACAACATCATCATCAATACCAAAATATTCCTTAAAATATACCACCAGCTGATCAGGTGTAATGCGTAAATAACTCCTCACCCTTTCCCCATACCCCATATATATATATATATATATATATATATATAACGCCTTCTGGTCACGGATCTATATGCATATATGAAACTGAATGCAACACATAAATGTGAACTAACAAAATCATGATACACAACTCAGGACCCATGAACAGAAGGGACAATCATAAGAGGTGTACAGGAACATCAAAGACTAAAGTACTCCTAGTGCTTCTAAGAGTAGAGTAATATGGAAGCTCGTTTACTCGTTGTTCGCTCATATCATAGGATCATGCCAAAAAGAAAGAAAGGGAAAGCCTTAACAAACCTCGAAGATAATTTCTCGACTTCCCAACTTACTTCCGGTCTCGCAATCTACATATTAAAGCAGTCGCACTATTATTAGGCTTATTGTCATATACTTGTTTTAAGCCTTCAAATGAAATCCCTTTTAGAATCTGCCGAAATTCGGGCAGCATCTCCCTTGTTTATATCCCTAGCCCGAAATCGCAATACCAACAAAACAACTGCTACAATAGCACCAACATCAACAACATCATCATCAATACAAAAATATTCCATAAAACATACCACCAGCTGATCAGGTGGTAATGCGTAAATAACGCCTCGCCCTTTCCCCATACACCATATATATATATATATATATATATATATATATAACATAAATAATATACGCGTATATAACGCCTTCTGGTCACGGATCAATATGCATATATGTAAATGAATGCAACGCATAAATGTGAACTAACATAATCATGATACACAACTCAGGACCCATGAACAGAAGGGACAATCATAAGAGGGGTACAGGAACATCAAAGACCAAAGTACTCCTAGTGCTTCTAAGAGTAGAGTAATATGGAAGCTCGTTTACTCGTTGTTCGCTCATGTCATTGGTTCATGCCAAAACGAAAGAAAGGCAAAGCCTTAACATACCTGGAAGATAATTTCTCGACTTCCCAACTTACTTTAGGTCTCGCAATCTACGTATAAAACCAGTCGCACTATTATTAGGCTTATTGTTATATATTTGTTTTAAGCCTTCAAATGTAATCCCTTTTAGAATCTGCCGAAATTCGGGCAGCATCGCCCTTATTTTTATCCCTAACCCGAAATCGCAATACCAACAAAACAACTGCTACAATAGCACCAACATCAACAACATCATCATCAATACCAAAATATTCCATAAAACATACCACCAGTTGATCAGGTGGTAATGCGTAAATAACGCCTCACCCTTTCCCCATACACCATATATATATATATATATATATATATATATATATATATATATATATATATATATATATATATATGTATATACACATATATATATGTATATATACATAATATACGCGTATATAACGTCTTCTGGTCACGGGCCAATATGCATATATGTAAATGAATGCAATGCATAAATGTGAACTAACATAATCATGATACACAACTCAGGACCCATGAACAGAAGGGACAATCATAAGGGTACAGGAACATCAAAGACTAAAGTACTCCTAGTGCTTCTAAGAGTAGAGTAATATGAAAGCTCGTTTACTCGTTGTTCGCTCATATCATAGGATCATGCCAAAAAGAAAGAAAGGGAAAGCCTTAACATACCTAAAAGATAATTTCTCGACTTCCCAACTTACTTCTGGTCTCGCAATCTACATATAAAAGCAGTCGCACTATTATTAGGCTTATTGTCATATACTTGTTTTAAGCCTTCAAATGAAATCCCTTTTAGAATCTGCCGAAATTCGGGCAGCATCTCCCATGTTTATATCCCTAACCCGAAATCGCAATACCAACAAAACCACTGCTACAATAGCACCAACATCAACGACATCATCATCAATACCAAAATATTCCATAAAACATACCACCAGCTGATCAGGTGGTAATGCGTAAATAACGCCTCACCCTTTCCCCATACCCCATATATATATATATATATATAACATAAATAATATACGCGTATATAACGCCTTCTGGTCACGGATCAATATGCATATATGTAAATGAATGCAACGCATAAATATGAACTAACATAATCATGATACACAACTCAGGACCCATGAACAGAAGGGACAATCATAAGAGGGGTACAGGAACATCAAAGACCAAAGTACTCCTAGTGCTTCTAAGAGTAGAGTAATATGGAAGCTCGTTTACTCGTTGTTCGCTCATATCGTAGGATCATCCCAAAAAGAAAGAAAGGGAAAGCCTTAACATTACTGGAAGAAAATTTCTCGACTTCCCAACTTACTTCTGGTCTCGCAATCTACATATAAAAGCAGTCGCTCTATTATTAGGCTTATTGTCAAATATTTGTTTTAAGCCTTCAAATAAAATCCCTTTTAGAATCTGCCGAAATTCGGGCAGCATCTCCCTTGTTTATATCGCTAGCCCGAAATCGCAATACCAACAAAACAACTGCTACAATAGCACCAACATCAACAACATCATCATCAATACAAAAATATTCCATAAAACATACCACCAGCTGATCAGGTGGTAATGCGTAAATAACGCCTCACCCTTAACCGATACACCATATAAATATATGTATATATACATATATATGTATATATACAAAATATACGCGTATATAACGTCTTCTGGTCACGGGTCAATATGCATATATGTAAATGAATGCAACGCATAAATGTGAACTAACATAATCATGATACACAACTCAGGACCCACGAACAGAAGGGACAATCATAAGAGGGGTACAGGAACATCAAAGAGTAAAGTACTCCTAGTGCTTCTAAGAGTAGAGTAATATGGAAGCTCGTTTACTCGTTGTTCGCTCATATCATAGGATCATGCCAAAAAGAAAGAAAGGGAAAGCCTTAACAAACCTGGAAGATAATTTCTCGACTTCCCAACTTACTTCCGGTCTCGCAATCTACATATTAAAGCAGTCGCACTATTATTAGGCTTATTGTCATATACTTGTTTTAAGCCATCAAATGAAATCCCTTTTAGAATCTGCCGCAATTCGGGCAGCATCTCCCTTGTTTATATCCCTAGCCCGAAATCGCAATACCAACAAAACAACTGCTACAATAGCACCAACATCAACAACATCATCATCAATACAAAAATATTCCATAAAACATACCACCAGCTGATCAGGTGGTAATGCGTAAATAACTCCTCACCCTTTCCCCATACCCCATATATATATATATATATAACGCCTTCTGGTCACGGATCTGTATGCACATATGAAACTGAATGCAACGCATAAATGTGAACTAACAAAATTATGATACACAACTCAGGACCCAGGAACAGAAGGGACAATCATAAGAGGTGTACAGGAACATCAAAGACTAAAGTACTCCTAGTGCTTCTAAGAGTAGAGTAATATGGAAGCTCGTTTACTCGTTGTTCGCTCATATCATAGGATCATGCCAAAAAGAAAGAAAGGGAAAGCCTTAACAAACCTGGAAGATAATTTCTCGACTTCCCAACTTACTTCCGGTCTCGCAATCTACATATTAAAGCAGTCGCACTATTATTAGGCTTATTGTCATATACTTGTTTTAAGCCTTCAAATGAAATCCCTTTTAGAATCTGCCGAAATTCGGACAGCATCTCCCTTGTTTATATCCCTAGCCCGAAATCGCAATACCAACAAAACAACTGTTACAATAGCACCAACATCAACAACATCATCATCAATACAAAAATATTCCATAAAACATACCACCAGCTGATCAGGTGGTAATGCGTAAATAACGCCTCACCCTTTCCCCATACACCATATATATATATATATATATATATATATATATATATATATATATATATATATATATATATATATATATGTATGTATATATACATATATATGTATATATACATAATATACGCGTATATAACGTCTTCTGGTCACGGGTCAATATGCATATATGTAAATGAATGCAACGCATAAATGTGAACTAACATAATAATGATACACAACTCAGGACCCATGAACAGAAGGGACAATCCTAAGAAGGGTACAGGAACATCAAAGACTAAAGTACTCCTAGTGCTTCTAAGAGTAGAGTAATATGAAAGCTCGTTTACTCGTTGTTCGCTCATATCATAGGATCATGCCAAAAAGAAAGAAAGGGAAAGCCTTAACAAACCTGGAAGATAATTTCTCGACTTCCCAACTTACTTCCGGTCTCGCAATCTACATATTAAAGCAGTCGCACTATTATTAGGCTTATTGTCATATACTTGTTTTAAGCCTTCAAATGAAATCCAATTTAGAATCTGCCGAAATTCGGGCAGCATCTCCCTTGTTTATATCCCTAGCCCGAAATCGCAATACCAACAAAACAACTGCTACAATAGCACCAACATCAACAACATCATCATCAATACAAAAATATTCCATAAAACATACCACCAGCTGATCAGGTGGTAATGCGTAAATAACGCCTCACCCTTTCCCCATACACCATATATATACATAATATACGCGTATATAACGTCTTCTGGTCACGGGTCAATATGCATATATGTAAATGAATGCAACGCATAAATGTGAACTAACATAATCATGATACACAACTCAGGACCCATGAACAGAAGGGACAATCCTAAGAAGGGTACAGGAACATCAAAGACTAAAGTACTCCTAGTGCTTCTAAGAGTAGAGTAATATGAAAGCTCGTTTACTCGTTGTTCGCTCATATCATAGGATCATGCCAAAAAGAAAGAAAGGGAAAGCCTTAACAAACCTGGAAGATAATTTCTCGACTTCCCAACTTACTTCCGGTCTCGCAATCTACATATTAAAAGCAGTCGCACTATTATTAGGCTTATTGTCATATATTGGTTTAAGCCTTCAAATGAAATCCCTTTTAGAATCTGCCGAAATTCGGGCAGCATCTCCCTTGTTTATATCCCTAGCCCGAAATCGCAATACCAACAAAACAACTGCTACAATAGCACCAACATCAACAACATCATCATCAATACAAAAATATTCCATAAAACATACCACCAGCTGATCAGGTGGTAATGCGTAAATAACGCCTCACCCTTTCCCCATACACCATATATATATATATATATATATATATATATATATATATATATAACGCCTTCTGGTCACGGATCTATATGCATAAATGAAACTGAATGCAACGCATAAATGTGAACTAACAAAATTATGATACACAACTCAGGACCCATGAACAGAAGGGACAATCATAAGAGGTGTACAGGAACATCAAAGACTAAAGTACTCCTAGTGCTTCTAAGAGTAGAGTAATATGGAAGCTCGTTTACTCGTTGTTCGCTCATATCATAGGATCATGCCAAAAAGAAAGAAAGGGAAAGCCTTAACAAACCTGGAAGATAATTTCTCGACTTCCCAACTTACTTCCGGTCTCGCAATCTACATATTAAAGCAGTCGCACTATTATTAGGCTTATTGTCATATACTTGTTTTAAGCCTTCAAATGAAATCCCTTTTAGAATCTGCCGAAATTCGGGCAGCATCTCCCTTGTTTATATCCCTAGCCCGAAATCGCAATACCAACAAAACAACTGCTACAATAGCACCAACATCAACAACATCATCATCAATACAAAAATATTCCATAAAACATACCACCAGCTGATCAGGTGGTAATGCGTAAATAACGCCTCACCCTTTCCCCATACACCATATATATATATACATAATATACGCGTATATAACGTCTTCTGGTCACGGGTCAATATGCATATATGTAAATGAATGCAACGCATAAATGTGAACTAACATAATCATGATACACAACTCAGGACCCATGAACAGAAGGGACAATCATAAGAAGGGTACAGGAACATCAAAGACTAAAGTACTCCTAGTGCTTCTAAGAGTAGAGTAATATGGAAGCTCGTTTACTCGTTGTTCGCTCATATCATAGGATCATGCCAAAAAGAAAGAAAGGGAAAGCCTTAACATACCTGGAAGATAATTTCTCGACTTCCCAACTTACTTCCGGTCTCGCAATCTACATATTAAAGCAGTCGCACTATTATTAGGCTTATTGTCATATAGTTGTTTTAAGCCTTCAAATGAAATCCCTTTTAGAATCTGCCGAAATTCGGGCAGCATCTCCCTTGTTTATATCCCTAGCCCGAAATCGCAATACCAACAAAACAACTGCTACAATAGCACCAACATCAACAACATCATCATCAATACAAAAATATTCCATAAAACATACCACCAGCTGATCAGGTGGTAATGCGTAAATAACGCCTCACCCTTTCCCCATACACCATATATATATATATATATATATATATATATACATAATATACGCGTATATAACGTCTTCTGGTCACGGATCAATATGCATATATGTAAATGAATGCAACGCATAAATGTGAACTAACATAATCATGATACACAACTCAGGACCCATGAACAGAAGGGACAATCATAAGAAGGGTACAGGAACATCAAAGACTAAAGTACTCCTAGTGCTTCTAAGAGTAGAGTAATATGGAAGCTCGTTTACTCGTTGTTCGCTCATATCATAGGATCATGCCAAAAAGAAAGAAAGGAAAAGCCTTAACATACCTGGAAGATAATTTCTCGATTTCCCAACTTACTTCCGGTCTCGCAATCTACATATAAAAGCAGTCGCACTATTATTAGGCTTATTGTCATATATTTGTTTTAAGCCTTCAAATGAAATCCCTTTTAGAATCTGCCGAAATTCGGGCAGCATCTCCCTTGTTTATATCCCTAGCCCGAAATCGCAATACCAACAAAACAACTGCTACAATAGCACCAACATCAACAACATCATCATCAATACAAAATATTCCATAAAACATACCACCAGCTGATCAGGTGGTAATGCGTAAATAACGCCTCACCCTTTCCCCATACACCATATATATATATATATATATATATATAATATACGCGTATATAACGTCTTCTGGTCACGGATCAATATGCATATATGTAAACTGAATGCAACGCATAAATGTGAACTAACATAATCATGATACACAACTCAGGACCCATGAACAGAAGGGACAATCATAAGAGGTGTACAGGAACATCAAAGACTAAAGTACTCCTAGTGCTTCTAAGAGTAGAGTAATATGGAAGCTCGTTTACTCGTTGTTCGCTCATATCATAGGATCATGCCAAAAAGAAAGAAAGGGAAAGCCTTAAAATACCTGGAAGATAATTACTCGACTTCCCAACTTACTTCCGGTCTCGCAATCTACATATAAAGCAGTCGCACTATTATTAGGCTTATTGTCATATACTTGTTTTAAGCCTTCAAATGAAATCCCTTTTAGAATCTGCCGAAATTCGGGCAGCATCTCCCTTGTTTATATCCCTAGCCCGAAATCGCAATACCAACAAAACAACTGCTACAATAGCACCAACATCAACAACATCATCATCAATACAAAAATATTCCATAAAACATACCACCAGCTGATCAGGTGGTAATGCGTAAATAACGCCTCACCCTTTCCCCATACACCATATATATATATATATATATATATATACATAATATACGCGTATATAACGTCTTCTGGTCACGGGTCAATATGCATATATGTAAATGAATGCAACGCATAAATGTGAACTAACATAATCATGATACACAACTCAGGACCCATGAACAGAAGGGACAATCATAAGAAGGGTACAGGAACATCAAAGACTAAAGTACTCCTAGTGCTTCTAAGAGTAGAGTAATATGGAAGCTCGTTTACTCGTTGTTCGCTCATATCATAGGATCATGCCAAAAAGAAAGAAAGGGAAAGCCTTAACATACCTGGAAGATAATTTCTCGACTTCCCAACTTACTTCCGGTCTCGCAATCTACATATAAAGCAGTCGCACTATTATTAGGCTTATTGTCATATATTTGTTTTAAGCCTTCAAATGAAATCCCTTTTAGAATCTGCCGAAATTCGGGCAGCATCTCCCTTGTTTATATCCCTAGCCCGAAATCGCAATACCAACAAAACAACTGCTACAATAGCACCAACATCAACAACATCATCATCAATACAAAAATATTCCATAAAACATACCACCAGCTGATCAGGTGGTAATGCGTAAATAACGCCTCACCCTTTCCCCATACCCCATATATATATATATATATATATATAATATACATAATATACGCGTATATAACGTCTTCTGGTCACGGATCAATATGCATATATGTAAATGAATGCAACGCATAAATGTGAACTAACATAATCATGATACACAACTCAGGACCCATGAACAGAAGGGACAATCATAAGAGGGGTACAGGAACATCAAAGACTAAAGTACTCCTAGTGCTTCTAAGAGTAGAGTAATATGGAAGCTCGTTTACTCGTTGTTCGCTCATATCATAGGATCATGCCAAAAAGAAAGAAAGGGAAAGCCTTAACATACCTGGAAGATAATTTCTCGACTTCCCAACTTACTTCCGGTCTCGCAATCTACATATAAAGCAGTCGCACTATTATTAGGCTTATTGTCATATACTTGTTTTAAGCCTTCAAATGAAATCCCTTTTAGAATCTGCCGAAATTCGGGCAGCATCTCCCTTGTTTATATCCCTAGCCCGAAATCGCAATACCAACAAAACAACTGCTACAATAGCACCAACATCAACAACATCATCATCAATACCAAAATATTCCATAAAACATACCACCAGCTGATCAGGTGGTAATGCGTAAATAACGCCTCACCCTTTCCCCATACACCATATATATATATATATATATATATATATATACATAATATACGCGTATATAACGTCTTCTGGTCACGGGTCAATATGCATATATGTAAATGAATGCAACGCATAAATGTGAACTAACATAATCATGATACACAACTCAGGACCCATGAACAGAAGGGACAATCATAAGAAGGGTACAGGAACATCAAAGACTAAAGTACTCCTAGTGCTTCTAAGAGTAGAGTAATATGGAAGCTCGTTTACTCGTTGTTCGCTCATATCATAGGATCATGCCAAAAAGAAAGAAAGGGAAAGCCTTAACATACCTGGAAGATAATTTCTCGACTTCCCAACTTACTTCAGGTCTCGCAATCTACATATAAAAGCAGTCGCACTATTATTAGGCTTATTGTCATATATTTGTTTTAAGCCTTCAAATGAAATCCCTTTTAGAATCTGCCGAAATTCGGGCAGCATCTCCCTTGTTTATATCCCTAGCCCGAAATCGCAATACCAACAAAACAACTGCTACAATAGCACCAACATCAACAACATCATCATCAATACCAAAATATTCCATAAAACATACCACCAGCTGATCAGGTGGTAATGCGTAAATAACGCCTCACCCTTTCCCCATACACCATATATATATATATATATATATATATGTATATATACATAATATACGCGTATATAACGTCTTCTGGTCACGGATCAATATGCATATATGTAAATGAATGCAACGCATAAATGTGAACTAACATAATCATGATACACAACTCAGGACCCATGAACAGAAGGGACAATCATAAGAAGGGTACAGGAACATCAAAGACTAAAGTACTCCTAGTGCTTCTAAGAGTAGAGTAATATGGAAGCTCGTTTACTCGTTGTTCGCTCATATCATAGGATCATGCCAAAAAGAAAGAAAGGGAAAGCCTTAACATACCTGGAAGATAATTTCTCGACTTCCCAACTTACTTCAGGTCTCGCAATCTACATATAAAAGCAGTCGCACTATTATTAGGCTTATTGTCATATATTTGTTTTAAGCCTTCAAATGAAATCCCTTTTAGAATCTGCCGAAATTCGGGCAGCATCTCCCTTGTTTATATCCCTAGCCCGAAATCGCAATACCAACAAAACAACTGCTACAATAGCACCAACATCAACAACATCATCATCAATACCAAAATATTCCATAAAACATACCACCAGCTGATCAGGTGGTAATGCGTAAATAACGCCTCACCCTTTCCCCATACACCATATATATATATATATATACATATATATGTATATATACATAATATACGCGTATATAACGTCTTCTGGTCACGGATCAATATGCATATATGTAAATGAATGCAACGCATAAATGTGAACTAACATAATCATGATACACAACTCAGGACCCATGAACAGAAGGGACAATCATAAGAGGGTACAGGAACATCAAAGACTAAAGTACTCCTAGTGCTTCTAAGAGTAGAGTAATATGGAAGCTCGTTTACTCGTTGTTCGCTCATATCATAGGATCATGCCAAAAAGAAAGAAAGGGAAAGCCTTAACATACCTGGAAGATAATTTCTCGACTTCCCAACTTACTTCCGGTCTCGCAATCTACATATAAAAGCAGTCGCACTATTATTAGGCTTATTGTCATATACTTGTTTTAAGCCTTCAAATGAAATCCCTTTTAGAATCTGCCGAAATTCGGGCAGCATCTCCCTTGTTTATATCCCTAGCCCGAAATCGCAATACCAACAAAACAACTGCTACAATAGCACCAACATCAACAACATCATCATCAATACAAAAATATTCCATAAAACATACCACCAGCTGATCAGGTGGTAATGCGTAAATAACGCCTCACCCTTTCCCCATACACCATATATATATATGTATATATACATATATATGTATATATACATAATATACGCGTATATAACGTCTTCTGGTCACGGGTCAATATGCATATATGTAAATGAATGCAACGCATAAATGTGAACTAACATAATCATGATACACAACTCAGGACCCATGAACAGAAGGGACAATCATAAGAAGGGTACAGGAACATCAAAGACTAAAGTACTCCTAGTGCTTCTAAGAGTAGAGTAATATGGAAGCTCGTTTACTCGTTGTTCGCTCATAGTATAGGATCATGCCAAAAAGAAAGAAAGGCAAAGCCTTAACATACCTGGAAGATAATTTCTCGACTTCCCAACTTACTTCAGGTCTCGCAATCTACATATAAAAGCAGTCGCACTATTATTAGGCTTATTGTCAAATATTTGTTTTAAGCCTTCAAATGAAATCCCTTTTAGAATCTGCCGAAATTCGGGCAGCATCTCCCTTGTTTATATCCCTAGCCCGAAATCGCAATACCAACAAAACAACTGCTACAATAGCACCAACATCAACAACATCATCATCAATACAAAAATATTCCATAAAACATACCACCAGCTGATCAGGTGGTAATGCGTAAATAACGCCTCACCCTTTCCCCATACACCATATATATATATATATATATATATATATATATATGTATATATACATAATATACGCGTATATAACGTCTTCTGGTCACGGATCAATATGCATATATGTAAATGAATGCAACGCATAAATGTGAACTAACATAATCATGATACACAACTCAGGACCCATGAACAGAAGGGACAATCATAAGAGGGTACAGGAACATCAAAGACTAAAGTACTCCTAGTGCTTCTAAGAGTAGAGTAATATGGAAGCTCGTTTACTCGTTGTTCGCTCATAGTCATTGGATCATGCCAAAAAGAAAGAAAGGCAAAGCCTTAACATACCTGGAAGATAATTTCTCGACTTCCCAACTTACTTCAGGTCTCGCAATCTACATATAAAAGCAGTCGCACTATTATTAGGCTTATTGTCATATACTTGTTTTAAGCCTTCAAATGAAATCCCTTTTAGAATCTGCCGAAATTCGGGCAGCATCTCCCTTGTTTATATCCCTAGCCCGAAATCGCAATACCAACAAAACAACTGCTACAATAGCACCAACATCAACAACATCATCATCAATACAAAAATATTCCATAAAACATACCACCAGCTGATCAGGTGGTAATGCGTAAATAACGCCTCACCCTTTCCCCATACACCATATATATATATATATATATATATATATATATACATAATATACGCGTATATAACGTCTTCTGGTCACGGGATCAATATGCATATATGTAAATGAATGCAACGCATAAATGTGAACTAACATAATCATGATACACAACTCAGGACCCATGAACAGAAGGGACAATCATAAGAGGGTACAGGAACATCAAAGACTAAAGTACTCCTAGTGCTTCTAAGAGTAGAGTAATATGGAAGCTCGTTTACTCGTTGTTCGCTCATATCATAGGATCATGCCAAAAAGAAAGAAAGGGAAAGCCTTAACATACCTGGAAGATAATTTCTCGACTTCCCAACTTACTTCGGTCTCGCAATCTACATATAAAAGCAGTCGCACTATTATTAGGCTTATTGTCATATACTTGTTTTAAGCCTTCAAATGAAATCCCTTTTAGAATCTGCCGAAATTCGGGCAGCATCTCCCTTGTTTATATCCCTAGCCCGAAATCGCAATACCAACAAAACAACTGCTACAATAGCACCAACATCAACAACATCATCATCAATACAAAAATATTCCATAAAACATACCACCAGCTGATCAGGTGGTAATGCGTAAATAACGCCTCACCCTTTCCCCATACACCATATATATATATATATATATATATATATACATATATATGTATATATACATAATATACGCGTATATAACGTCTTCTGGTCACGGGTCAATATGCATATATGTAAATGAATGCAACGCATAAATGTGAACTAACATAATCATGATACACAACTCAGGACCCATGAACAGAAGGGACAATCATAAGAAGGGTACAGGAACATCAAAGACTAAAGTACTCCTAGTGCTTCTAAGAGTAGAGTAATATGGAAGCTCGTTTACTCGTTGTTCGCTCATATCATAGGATCATGCCAAAAAGAAAGAAAGGGAAAGCCTTAACATACCTGGAAGATAATTTCTCGACTTCCCAACTTACTTCTGGTCTCGCAATCTACATATAAAAGCAGTCGCACTATTATTAGGCTTATTGTCATATATTTGTTTTAAGCCTTCAAATGAAATCCCTTTTAGAATCTGCCGAAATTCGGGCAGCATCTCCCTTGTTTATATCCCTAGCCCGAAATCGCAATACCAACAAAACAACTGCTACAATAGCACCAACATCAACAACATCATCATCAATACAAAAATATTCCATAAAACATACCACCAGCTGATCAGGTGGTAATGCGTAAATAACGCCTCACCCTTTCCCCATACACCATATATATATATATGTATATATACATATATATGTATATATACATAATATACGCGTATATAACGTCTTCTGGTCACGGGTCAATATGCATATATGTAAATGAATGCAACGCATAAATGTGAACTAACATAATCATGATACACAACTCAGGACCCATGAACAGAAGGGACAATCATAAGAGGGGTACAGGAACATCAAAGACTAAAGTACTCCTAGTGCTTCTAAGAGTAGAGTAATATGGAAGCTCGTTTACTCGTTGTTCGCTCATATCATAGGATCATGCCAAAAAGAAAGAAAGGGAAAGCCTTAACATACCTGGAAGATAATTTCTCGACTTCCCAACTTACTTCCGGTCTCGCAATCTACATATAAAAGCAGTCGCACTATTATTAGGCTTATTGTCATATACTTGTTTTAAGCCTTCAAATGAAATCCCTTTTAGAATCTGCCGAAATTCGGGCAGCATCTCCCTTGTTTATATCCCTAGCCCGAAATCGCAATACCAACAAAACAACTGCTACAATAGCACCAACATCAACAACATCATCATCAATACCAAAATATTCCATAAAACATACCACCAGCTGATCAGGTGGTAATGCGTAAATAACGCCTCACCCTTTCCCCATACACCATATATATATATATATATATATATGTATATATACATAATATACGCGTATATAACGTCTTCTGGTCACGGGTCAATATGCATATATGTAAATGAATGCAACGCATAAATGTGAACTAACATAATCATGATACACAACTCAGGACCCATGAACAGAAGGGACAATCATAAGAGGGTACAGGAACATCAAAGACTAAAGTACTCCTAGTGCTTCTAAGAGTAGAGTAATATGGAAGCTCGTTTACTCGTTGTTCGCTCATATCATAGGATCATGCCAAAAAGAAAGAAAGGCAAAGCCTTAACATACCTGGAAGATAATTTCTCGACTTCCCAACTTACTTCAGGTCTCGCAATCTACGTATAAAAGCAGTCGCACTATTATTAGGCTTATTGTCATATATTTGTTTTAAGCCTTCAAATGAAATCCCTTTTAGAATCTGCCGAAATTCGGGCAGCATCTCCCTTGTTTATATCCCTAGCCCGAAATCGCAATACCAACAAAACAACTGCTACAATAGCACCAACATCAACAACATCATCATCAATACCAAAATATTCCATAAAACATACCACCAGCTGATCAGGTGGTAATGCGTAAATAACGCCTCACCCTTTCCCCATACACCATATATATATATATAGTATATATACATATATATGTATATATACATAATATACGCGTATATAACGTCTTCTGGTCACGGGTCAATATGCATATATGTAAATGAATGCAACGCATAAATGTGAACTAACATAATCATGATACACAACTCAGGACCCATGAACAGAAGGGACAATCATAAGAAGGGTACAGGAACATCAAAGACTAAAGTACTCCTAGTGCTTCTAAGAGTAGAGTAATATGGAAGCTCGTTTACTCGTTGTTCGCTCATATCATAGGATCATGCCAAAAAGAAAGAAAGGGAAAGCCTTAACATACCTGGAAGATAATTTCTCGACTTCCCAACTTACTTCAGGTCTCGCAATCTACATATAAAAGCAGTCGCACTATTATTAGGCTTATTGTCATATATTTGTTTTAAGCCTTCAAATGAAATCCCTTTTAGAATCTGCCGAAATTCGGGCAGCATCTCCCTTGTTTATATCCCTAGCCCGAAATCGCAATACCAACAAAACAACTGCTACAATAGCACCAACATCAACAACATCATCATCAATACCAAAATATTCCATAAAACATACCACCAGCTGATCAGGTGGTAATGCGTAAATAACGCCTCACCCTTTCCCCATACACCATATATATATATATATATATATATATATATATATGTATATATACATAATATACGCGTATATAACGTCTTCTGGTCACGGGTCAATATGCATATATGTAAATGAATGCAACGCATAAATGTGAACTAACATAATCATGATACACAACTCAGGACCCATGAACAGAAGGGACAATCATAAGAAGGGTACAGGAACATCAAAGACTAAAGTACTCCTAGTGCTTCTAAGAGTAGAGTAATATGGAAGCTCGTTTACTCGTTGTTCGCTCATGTCATTAGGATCATGCCAAAAAGAAAGAAAGGGCAAAGCCTTAACATACCTGGAAGATAATTTCTCGACTTCCCAACTTACTTCAGGTCTCGCAATCTACATATAAAAGCAGTCGCACTATTATTAGGCTTATTGTCATATATTTGTTTTAAGCCTTCAAATGAAATCCCTTTTAGAATCTGCCGAAATTCGGGCAGCATCTCCCTTGTTTATATCCCTAGCCCGAAATCGCAATACCAACAAAACAACTGCTACAATAGCACCAACATCAACAACATCATCATCAATACAAAAATATTCCATAAAACATACCACCAGCTGATCAGGTGGTAATGCGTAAATAACGCCTCACCCTTTCCCCATACACCATATATATATATATATATATATATATATATATGTATATATACATAATATACGCGTATATAACGTCTTCTGGTCACGGGTCAATATGCATATATGTAAATGAATGCAACGCATAAATGTGAACTAACATAATCATGATACACAACTCAGGACCCATGAACAGAAGGGACAATCATAAGAGGGGTACAGGAACATCAAAGACTAAAGTACTCCTAGTGCTTCTAAGAGTAGAGTAATATGGAAGCTCGTTTACTCGTTGTTCGCTCATATCATAGGATCATGCCAAAAAGAAAGAAAGGGAAAGCCTTAACATACCTGGAAGATAATTTCTCGACTTCCCAACTTACTTCAGGTCTCGCAATCTACATATAAAAGCAGTCGCACTATTATTAGGCTTATTGTCATATACTTTGTTTTAAGCCTTCAAATGAAATCCCTTTTAGAATCTGCCGAAATTCGGGCAGCATCTCCCTTGTTTATATCCCTAGCCCGAAATCGCAATACCAACAAAACAACTGCTACAATAGCACCAACATCAACAACATCATCATCAATACCAAAATATTCCATAAAACATACCACCAGCTGATCAGGTGGTAATGCGTAAATAACGCCTCACCCTTTCCCCATACACCATATATATATATATATGTATATATACATATATATGTATATATACATAATATACGCGTATATAACGTCTTCTGGTCACGGGTCAATATGCATATATGTAAATGAATGCAACGCATAAATGTGAACTAACATAATCATGATACACAACTCAGGACCCATGAACAGAAGGGACAATCATAAGAAGGGTACAGGAACATCAAAGACTAAAGTACTCCTAGTGCTTCTAAGAGTAGAGTAATATGGAAGCTCGTTTACTCGTTGTTCGCTCATAGTCATTAGGATCATGCCAAAAAGAAAGAAAGGCAAAGCCTTAACATACCTGGAAGATAATTTCTCGACTTCCCAACTTACTTCTGGTCTCGCAATCTACATATAAAAGCATTCGCACTATTATTAGGCTTATTGTCATATACTTGTTTTAAGCCTTCAAATGAAATCCCTTTTAGAATCTGCCGAAATTCGGGCAGCATCTCCCTTGTTTATATCCCTAGCCCGAAATCGCAATACCAACAAAACAACTGCTACAATAGCACCAACATCAACAACATCATCATCAATACCAAAATATTCCATAAAACATACCACCAGCTGATCAGGTGGTAATGCGTAAATAACGCCTCACCCTTTCCCCATACACCATATATATATATGTATATATACATATATATGTATATATACATAATATACGCGTATATAACGTCTTCTGGTCACGGGTCAATATGCATATATGTAAATGAATGCAACGCATAAATGTGAACTAACATAATCATGATACACAACTCAGGACCCATGAACAGAAGGGACAATCATAAGAGGGTACAGGAACATCAAAGACTAAAGTACTCCTAGTGCTTCTAAGAGTAGAGTAATATGGAAGCTCGTTTACTCGTTGTTCGCTCATATCATAGGATCATGCCAAAAAGAAAGAAAGGCAAAGCCTTAACATACCTGGAAGATAATTTCTCGACTTCCCAACTTACTTCAGGTCTCGCAATCTACATATAAAAGCAGTCGCACTATTATTAGGCTTATTGTCATATACTTTGTTTTAAGCCTTCAAATGAAATCCCTTTTAGAATCTGCCGAAATTCGGGCAGCATCTCCCTTGTTTATATCCCTAGCCCGAAATCGCAATACCAACAAAACAACTGCTACAATAGCACCAACATCAACAACATCATCATCAATACCAAAATATTCCATAAAACATACCACCAGCTGATCAGGTGGTAATGCGTAAATAACGCCTCACCCTTTCCCCATACACCATATATATATATATATGTATATATACATATATATGTATATATACATAATATACGCGTATATAACGTCTTCTGGTCACGGGTCAATATGCATATATGTAAATGAATGCAACGCATAAATGTGAACTAACATAATCATGATACACAACTCAGGACCCATGAACAGAAGGGACAATCATAAGAAGGGTACAGGAACATCAAAGACTAAAGTACTCCTAGTGCTTCTAAGAGTAGAGTAATATGGAAGCTCGTTTACTCGTTGTTCGCTCATATCATTGGATCATGCCAAAAATAAAGAAAGGCAAAGCCTTAACATACCTGGAAGATAATTTCTCGACTTCCCAACTTACTTCAGGTCTCGCAATCTACATATAAAAGCAGTCGCACTATTATTAGGCTTATTGTCATATATTTGTTTTAAGCCTTCAAATGAAATCCCTTTTAGAATCTGCCGAAATTCGGGCAGCATCTCCCTTGTTTATATCCCTAGCCCGAAATCGCAATACCAACAAAACAACTGCTACAATAGCACCAACATCAACAACATCATCATCAATACCAAAATATTCCATAAAACATACCACCAGCTGATCAGGTGGTAATGCGTAAATAACGCCTCACCCTTTCCCCATACACCATATATATATATATATATATACATATATATGTATATATACATAATATACGCGTATATAACGTCTTCTGGTCACGGGTCAATATGCATATATGTAAATGAATGCAACGCATAAATGTGAACTAAGATAATCATGATACACAACTCAGGACCCATGAACAGAAGGGACAATCATAAGAAGGGTACAGGAACATCAAAGACTAAAGTACTCCTAGTGCTTCTAAGAGTAGAGTAATATGGAAGCTCGTTTACTCGTTGTTCGCTCATGTCATAGGATCATGCCAAAAAGAAAGAAAGGCAAAGCCTTAACATACCTAGAAGATAATTTCTCGACTTTCCAACTTACTTCCGGTCTCGCAATCTACATATAAAAGCAGTCGCACTATTATTAGGCTTATTGTCATATACTTGTTTTAAGCCTTCAAATGAAATCCCTTTTAGAATCTGCCGAAATTCGGGCAGCATCTCCCTTGTTTATATCCCTAGCCCGAAATCGCAATACCAACAAAACAACTGCTACAATAGCACCAACATCAACAACATCATCATCAATACCAAAATATTCCATAAAACATACCACCAGCTGATCAGGTGGTAATGCGTAAATAACGCCTCACCCTTTCCCCATACACCATATATATATATATATATATATATACATATATATGTATATATACATAATATACGCGTATATAACGTCTTCTGGTCACGGGTCAATATGCATATATGTAAATGAATGCAACGCATAAATGTGAACTAACATAATCATGATACACAACTCAGGACCCATGAACAGAAGGGACAATCATAAGAAGGGTACAGGAACATCAAAGACTAAAGTACTCCTAGTGCTTCTAAGAGTAGAGTAATATGGAAGCTCGTTTACTCGTTGTTCGCTCATAGTCATAGGATCATGCCAAAAAGAAAGAAAGGCAAAGCCTTAACATACCTGGAAGATAATTTCTCGACTTCCCAACTTACTTCAGGTCTCGCAATCTACATATAAAAGCAGTCGCACTATTATTAGGCTTATTGTCATATATTTGTTTTAAGCCTTCAAATGAAATCCCTTTTAGAATCTGCCGAAATTCGGGCAGCATCTCCCTTGTTTATATCCCTAGCCCGAAATCGCAATACCAACAAAACAACTGCTACAATAGCACCAACATCAACAACATCATCATCAATACCAAAATATTCCATAAAACATACCACCAGCTGATCAGGTGGTAATGCGTAAATAACGCCTCACCCTTTCCCCATACACCATATATATATATATATATATATATATGTATATATACATAATATACGCGTATATAACGTCTTCTGGTCACGGGTCAATATGCATATATGTAAATGAATGCAACGCATAAATGTGAACTAACATAATCATGATACACAACTCAGGACCCATGAACAGAAGGGACAATCATAAGAAGGGTACAGGAACATCAAAGACTAAAGTACTCCTAGTGCTTCTAAGAGTAGAGTAATATGGAAGCTCGTTTACTCGTTGTTCGCTCATGTCATTGGATCATGCCAAAAAGAAAGAAAGGCAAAGCCTTAACATACCTGGAAGATAATTTCTCGACTTCCCAACTTACTTCAGGTCTCGCAATCTACATATAAAAGCAGTCGCACTATTATTAGGCTTATTGTCATATATTTGTTTTAAGCCTTCAAATGAAATCCCTTTTAGAATCTGCCGAAATTCGGGCAGCATCTCCCTTGTTTATATCCCTAGCCCGAAATCGCAATACCAACAAAACAACTGCTACAATAGCACCAACATCAACAACATCATCATCAATACCAAAATATTCCATAAAACATACCACCAGCTGATCAGGTGGTAATGCGTAAATAACGCCTCACCCTTTCCCCATACACCATATATATATATATATATATATGTATATATACATAATATACGCGTATATAACGTCTTCTGGTCACGGGTCAATATGCATATATGTAAATGAATGCAACGCATAAATGTGAACTAACATAATCATGATACACAACTCAGGACCCATGAACAGAAGGGACAATCATAAGAGGGGTACAGGAACATCAAAGACTAAAGTACTCCTAGTGCTTCTAAGAGTAGAGTAATATGGAAGCTCGTTTACTCGTTGTTCGCTCATGTCATTGGATCATGCCAAAAAGAAAGAAAGGCAAAGCCTTAACATACCTGGAAGATAATTTCTCGACTTCCCAACTTACTTCAGGTCTCGCAATCTACGTATAAAAGCAGTCGCACTATTATTAGGCTTATTGTCATATACTTTGTTTTAAGCCTTCAAATGAAATCCCTTTTAGAATCTGCCGAAATTCGGGCAGCATCTCCCTTGTTTATATCCCTAGCCCGAAATCGCAATACCAACAAAACAACTGCTACAATAGCACCAACATCAACAACATCATCATCAATACAAAAATATTCCATAAAACATACCACCAGCTGATCAGGTGGTAATGCGTAAATAACGCCTCACCCTTTCCCCATACACCATATATATATGTATATATACATATATATGTATATATACATAATATACGCGTATATAACGTCTTCTGGTCACGGGTCAATATGCATATATGTAAATGAATGCAACGCATAAATGTGAACTAACATAATCATGATACACAACTCAGGACCCATGAACAGAAGGGACAATCATAAGAAGGGTACAGGAACATCAAAGACTAAAGTACTCCTAGTGC